>NC_046160.1:31890942-32071331 GCF_011064425.1 Rattus rattus | reverse complement strand
CTGTTTACTGTTTTCTTTCAGCCAGTTATGGGGACAGAGTGTTCTGCTTTCGTGCATGTAGTTTTTCCCTTCTACAGGTCTTCAGCTGTTCCTGTGGGCCTGTGTCTTGAGTTCACCAGGCAGGTCACTTGCAGCAGAAAAGTTGGTCTTACCTGTGGTCCTGGGGCTCAAGTTCGTTTCATGGGTGCTGCCCACGGGCTCTCCGCCCGTGGCAGCAACCAGGAAAGATCTCTCCGCCCCTTCCGGGGAGCCTCCGTGAACCAGGGTTCCAGATGTATTTTGGTGTTTTCCTCTGGAATCAGTAATGTGTGCAGAGAGCAGTCTCTTCTGGTTTCGCAGGTGTGTCTGCCTCTCTGAAGGTTTATTTTCTCCCTCCCAGGATTTGGGTGCAGAGAACTGTTTATCCGGTCTGTTTCCTTCAGGTTCGGTGGTGTTTCAGGCAGGGCTCCTGCGCTCCTGGGCCCTCTCCCAGGGAGCCCAGAGGCCTTATACAGTTTCCTCTTGGGCCAGGGATGTGGCAGGGGTGGGCAGTGTTGGTGGTCTCTTCCGCTCTGCAGCCTCAGGAGTGCCCACCTGACCAGGCGGTGAGGTCTCTCTCCCACGGGTTCTGGGAGCAGAGAGCTCTATGTGTTTTTATAGGTGGAATTATATTTGGGTGGCTCTCTTCTTTTGGGTTTGTGGCAAAGAGATTACTTTCTTGCTTTTTCTAGGGTGTAGTTTCCCTCCTTGTGTTTGAGTTTTCCATCTATTATCCTTTATTGTGCTGGATTTGTGGAAAGATATTGTGTAAATTTGGTTTTGTCATGGAATATCTTGTTTTCTCCATCTATATTACTTGAGGGTTTTGCTGTATATAACAGCCTGGGCTAGCATTTGTGTCCTCTTAGAGTCTGTATGACTTCTGCCCAGGATCGTCTGCCTTTCATAATCGCTGGTGATAAGTACGGTATAATTCTGATAGGTCTGCCTTTATATGTTACTTCACCTTTTTCCCTTCCTTCTTTTTTTGTTTTGTGCATTTGCTGCTTTGACTCTTATGTGATGGGAGGAATTTCTTTTCTGGTCTAATCTATTTGGAGTCCTGTAGGCTTTTTGTATATTTATGGGCATCTCTTTCTTTTGATTGGGGAAGTTTTCTTCTATAATTTTGTTGAAGATATTTACTAGCCATTTAAGTTGGGTATCTTTGCTCTCCTCTATGTCTATTAATTATCCTTAGGTTTGATCTTCTCAATGAGTCCTGGATTTCCTCGATGTTTTGGGTTAGGAGCTTATTTCATTTTACATCATTTTTGAAGGTTTTGTCAATATTTTCTATGGTATCTTCTGCCCCTGAAATTCTCTTTTCTATCTCTTATATTTTCTTGGTAATGCCTGTGTCTATGACTCCTGATCTCTTTCCTAGGTTTTCTATCTCCAGGGTTGTCTCCCTTTGTGATTTATTTATTGTTTCTACTTCTGTTTTAAGATCCTAGATGGTTTTGTTTAATTCCTTCACCTGTTTGTTTGTGTTTCCTGTAATTCTTTAAGGGACTTTTGTGCTTCTTCTCTAAGGGCTTGTACTTGTTTACCCGTGTTGTCCTGTATTTCTTTAAGGGAGTTATTTGTGTCCTCCTTAAAGTCTTCTATCATCATCATGAGATGTGATTTTAAATCCAAATCTTGCTTTTCTGGTGTGTTTGGTTATCCAGTATATGCTTTGTTGGGAAAACTGGGCTCTGATGATGCCAAGTAGTCTTGGTTTCTGTTGCTTAGGTTCCTGCACTTGCCTCTTGCCATCAGGTTTTGTCTAATGTTAGCTGGTATTGCTGTCGCTGACAGTAGCTTGCCCATCTGGTAAACTTGTGTTTCAGCACTCCTGTAGACCTGTTTTCTTTCTTCGGGTTATGGGAACAGAGGGCTGCTCCTTGGTTCGTGTGTCCTAAAGCCTCCAGGCGGGTCTCTTGGAGCAAAAGAGTTGATCTTACCTCTGCTCTCAGATGTGTCATTGCTTCTGGCGACTGGTTTTCAGCTCTGGGCAAAGGCAGAACCTAGAAGAGTCCTGCCTCTGACTGCTCCTAGGTTCCTGTGTCCGAGGGCACTAGGTGGCTTCCTCTTGGGCCAGGAATGTGAGCAGAAGTGGTGGTCTCTCCTGAGCTCTCAGGATTGTCGGCACTTCTGGGAGTCCAGCTTTCCTCCTGCCCTCCACAGGATTTGGGTACAGAGAGCTGTGGGATCAGGTCAGCTGCTGGTGCAAGCAGAAACTGGAAGGGAATTAAATATTTTTAATGATGCTTTGACTTCTTTCTTCTGGACAGGTGACTGGAGCATACATTTATTTGTGGTATCAATGGGAGTATCCTAAAGTTGGATCGCACATAAGTTTTATAGCAGGGACTAGAGCAGAGAGTTTAAACTACTCAAACATCTAATGGAATTATTATAGCAAAATTCAAAAGAAAGAGTAAACCAGTTTAAAAAGTAAACGTTTGGTTTACCAAGATAGTTCTGCTTGTAATGTACTTTCTACCAAATCTGATGACTTGGGCTCAGTTCCCCGAGACTCATGTAGTAGAAGGGAAAAAGTGACTAGCACGTTTTCCTCTAATTTTCACACCTGTCCTGTCCTGTCCTGTCCTGTACTGTAGTATGCTGTGGTGTGATGGTGATGGTGTTGGTGGTGTGTGTATGTGCATGTATGTATGTTTGTGTTATGATGTTTAGCAACTATAAAAATCCAACACTATTTTTCTTCAAAGATACTTAAGTATTCCTTATCTCATGGCGGGTAGGGAGTATCTTGCTCTTTCCTGGCTGATTGGCAGTGTCAGACATTTTAATCCTTCCAGGGTTCATGTAATTTTAGGTAGAAGAGAATCTGTCTCATCCCATTAGTGAATGCCAATCTATGCTTTAGGGCTGTTGTGACTAATATAACACTAATCATATCACTAAAGTCTTCAATCAAGCTATTGTTTGTCTAACAGAAATTGAGCTTTGTGTCTCCAAAGCCACACAAAGTCAAGTTAACTCGTGGACCTTCCACATTTCTGGACATCTAGAGTTAGTAATTTATTTCTAAATCTCCATTTCTCAACTTTACCTGGTCCACATGTTCAAGGGAGGCAGTTAGCCCACTGAATATGTCTGTCCAAAGAAATTTAACTTTCTCTTGACTGATTCCTGGTTGATGATCATAATGAAAGTGTTGAAAAGATTTAAATTTACATATCTATATACATCTGTAGAAATCTGTGTAGACATATAAATATTCATGTACTCACACCACTCCCACATATAAATTTAAAAGCTCTTGAATGCTGTTGATCATGTTGAAACTTTCTTTAGTTGGTGTGCTTAATTGGTGTATCCTCTGGTTACTGCACCATCAGAAAAAGATCAGATTGGATAGTCAGGCCATTTATAAAAGTGAGTTTTATTAAAGCCTTGTTTCCTTTTTAGTTGATTTTTAAATTTTAATTTATTTCTATTTCATGAGCATTGGTATCTTGCTTGCATTTACATCTGTGTGAGTGTCAGATCCCCTAGAACTAGAGTTGACAGTTGTGAGCTGCCATGTGGGGACTTGGAATTGAGCCCAGGTCCCCTGGAAGAACATCCAGCTCTTAACCATCTCTCCAGCCCCAAGCCTTGTTTCATTTATTCCTGACTCTTCCAAACCAAAGATATGATTACAAGCAAGGAATGAATGTGCAAAAAAGCTAACAGATACAGCTATTACAATGAGGCATGCCATTTTTTTGTGGACACGGAGAGATACCAACAACCCTCATTGGTTGTGAGGGAATACCTCACACTTGGAGGGATGAGGGAGGGAGACACATTAATAATTTTTCATCCTTTAGAGTTGTTACTAAAGTTCCTTTTAAGTGTTTATGTCTCAAAATGCTGTAAGAGTCTTAAATTTCACTATCTGCTGGACTTGACATTCTCTTGCTAGATGCCTTTAGGAGTTAACTGAAAAATATTAGCTGAAATAGCAATACAGACTCAGTGCACTGGCTTATTCCACCCCAGTTCCATCACCATTTCTCTTTGCCTTTTCTGCCTCATTGCCAGTTATTCCGTGGATAGTTATTCAAGACATACTGATCTCACAGCTGTCCCCAGGATCACCCCAGCAAGGAGGATTCTTTCTATAAAACTTAAAACCTAACTCCAGCTGGCTGCAAAGCTCAGCTGGAGGTCCCATCAAACCATACTCTAGACATAGAAAACCTCCAATGTTTTCCTGTGTTGATACCAGGCACACCCTTGAAATGGTGAGATGGCACATCTTGCCTGGAAGCCAGGAAATATTAAAACACAAATGATAGATCCTTGGAGATCAAGGCTAACATTACAAATCATCAATAACTCATTCAAACCTTATATAATTTTAGAGATCCCTAATTTCTTGAATAGGCCTCATCAATAAAGAGCCAATTCATACTTGCATATGCTATTAAATGGGTATTCTTGTAGTGGAAATAATCTACTAGAACATCTGATATGAAATTTGTCCTTGTCTTTAGATGAATTATATAGAATGGAATATTTGAACTAGATCTCTACCTTGCCTACTCAAGTAGAATGTCATTAATACAATTTTCATCGATTCCCAGGTCAAGAAGAAATACCAATATGAAAACCAAGACTTTAAAGATAAACTACAATGGTCTAAATTCTAAACTCAGGAAAGAGGGGAAAGAAATAAGACTAATACTTCAAATTGAATTTGTCTTAATGACTGATCTATTCATAGTAGTCATAATTGAATGTTGTATAAATTGGTTATAGCACCAGCTAGATTATCTTGGGTGACTGATGATGAATGGCATCAGGCACAAATTAAGGTACTTAAAATGGACAGTAACACAATTCTCTATGTGTCCTCTGCCTTTTGGCTTGTCTTGTAAACGATGATACTGGCAATGTTTGTTTTAAACTACATTTTCATCTTGTTTTTAAAGGAAGTATCTCTCAGAATGGATCAAATATCAATTAAGTTTGCATAAAAATTTTAGAAGGGGTTGGCATTTCCTAGGCTCAAAATGTATATGATACAATAAGCACCAAATGCAAACAAACACCACCCAGAGATTTCAACAACCCCTTGTGAGGTCTGGGTTTGGGACTGGGCAAAAAGTAATAGCATCCTAGATTCTGGCACTTTATGAGTAATAAGCTGTGTTTTGTGTCTGCCCCAATGGTCTCATGGCTTATATATCATTCTGACACTCTAACAAGGTAGCTTGGCAACTTTCAAGTGTGAAATCTTTAACTCTTCACACTTCTTTTCAGGATTTATAATCATTTATCATCCACAGTTTTTGATAGAAAAATAGTTTAGAAAAACATGTTTGAAAGCTTTGCCTTACTACTAAAATTGAAATATTTCAGACCCAAGATTTGAAAGGGGAAAGAAATAGAATGTCAAGGACAGTAGAGGGGCATATTTTTTGAGACAGTTTATATTTTATCTTTCTTATGTCAACACCTTGAGAGAAAAACTAATACAAGTTTAAGATTAATTTTCTTCAATCTGGAATTACATCCCTCCTCTTCCTTCTCCTTCCTCTCCTCTTTTTTCTTATCTGAGAATTTTCCCCATCAGTGCAAGTCATTGATTATGTTCATTTCAATGGTGGCCGGGGTTATTAGACTGCGTTGGCTACAGATTTAGGGATCTGGTCTGGGCAGAGCTGCTGTGTAGCCCTTAGGGCTCAGTTCTAACAAGGAATGAAAACTTACATCAGATAACATCCAGTTTTTGAAACATCAAGTCTTTGAAATATCCCTAGCTACAACTGTATATATGGAAATAAAACTATATATATATACACACATATATGTACATATATTATATATCAAAAAATATCCATTACATCTCTCCTGAGTTTGATTAACTAGTTTGTTCCTTTAGGAAAAAAGGTTTAGAGTTAATTTTGTATTCCTTTTTGAAGGAAAGTTTTCAGGTCAAATAATGTACATCCAGGTAAGTAAGCAATGTGCTATGGTGAATAAGCATAGAAAATGTTCATGAATGAACTCGATGAAGTTTTATGCAATGTTGATTATATTGTCAAAGAATATTTCCAGTATGGCAAATCAGGTCACAAAGAATGAGTAGTGTTTGGTCTATTATATGTGGAAAGAAATCTGAAGAATATGAACATGTTCCTGCAGCCGTCTGATGACTCTGTCCCAGAATCATCATCATCATTCTTGGCCTATGGTGCTGGCCTCTGAGAATACAGATCTGGCATTCTTTCTGATTTATTAATGTGTCTTCAAATGGGACAGCCTTCCAGTGCGGCAGGATCAAGTTGGGGTGGGGTCCTATTTTGTGGACTGAAGGAAATAAGACCATGCAGATACCCTCTAGGAGAGCAGTTGTCAACTTATGGGATGTAACCTTTTTGGGGGTTGCATATCAGATATTTACATTCCATTCATAGCAGCAGCAAAATTATAGTTATGAAGTAGCAACAAAATAATTTTATCATTGGAGGTCACCACACATGAGTCACAGCAGTAGGACGGTTGAGAACCAGTGACCTGAGGTGTTATAAACACTAGATCTTAGAGGCATGTTGCTTTGGGCATTATTCTTACTAAATGTAGTAATTATTATCCACCTATGTTTATTTATTATGGTAAGATGGATATGATACATAGTTCCATTTTCTATTAACATTTTATTGCTGTTGTTGATGTTGCCATTATTGAGTATGCCCAGGAGTATATGTACAAGCACAGCTGTATAGAGGCATGTCTATTTATTAGAAAAATTCTGGAAAGTTAGAACTAATGTTGGCCTTCTTTATAGCTAACAACAACCATAGGACGAGGCACACATTTGTACATGCTTTACATATAATGTATTTAATTATATAAATACATTGACTTTCTGTAATGAAAGATGAGAAAAATCAGTACAATTTCACATCTTCTTAACTTCATTATTAGGAGCATTAATGTCTGGCTCAATATTAGACTTAGTGTAAATGACTTCGTTCAGAGAAATGGCATAAAAATTCTGATCTCTTCTGTTTTTTGACTTAACAGTTCAATGGCTTCACTGGATCATTTTCAATGTTCTGGGCCTGTATGGGGTTTCTGGGAACACAGTATTTTTCTTTTAAGTTTATGTACAGATTTTCTATACTATAGAAAAAATATTCTTTTATTATATATTTATATTTATTTTCTGCTTCATTTATTCTATTTTTAATGTTTAAGAAAAACAGTCAATTGAAAATTTGGCATCCTTTATCCTCATAACATTGATATTATTTTTCCTCTAATAATTGTGATCTCTTTGTGATTTTTCTAACAAGTTCTGCACGTTTATTCTCCTTAACTTGAGCTTTTGCTATTCTGTTCTATATCTGTTTTATTTATCTTCCTTTGGTGTTTTCTTCTTCTCTGTTGATTTTTTTATATTATCTTTTATTTCATTCCTTTACATATAAAATGAAACCATACCATTTTCTTGAAAATTTAAATTTAAGAGCTGGAGAAATGTTTTAGTAGATGAGAGTTGTGACTTACTGAACTAACAGGAAATGTTGCAAGAGGAAACTGGAGAGACGGTTAAGAGCTCACGGTTTTCCAGGAAGATCCAAGTTCAATTTCTGAACCCATGTTGGGCAGTTCATAGTCACCCTGTAACTCTGGATCCAGTAGATCCAGCACTCTCTCCTGGCCTTTAAGGGTGCTTTCTCTCATGTGTACATGCCAACATACATAATCCTATACATACACACTTAATTAAAAAATAAAAAATTATCAAAAATATTGAATAACATATATAATTCCAGCATGCTGGTGATGAGCTGGAAAGTGGAGACAGGAGACTTCCTAGAAGCTAATGGGCCAGCCATTCTGTCACACAGATACATCTCAAACAAGGTGAAAGATAAGGAACAAAAATCCAAGGTGTTTTCTAATTCTCCACATGTACACACCTTCACACTCCCATACACATCATACATAATAGTACATGGAATTAATATCTTCTGCATGCATTAGCATTTAGGTCATTTTAATAAGATACAAGTGATGGATTAGAATTTGATTAAAAGGGAGGTAGAAGTGTTGCTATTAATATAAGAAAGTCTGCATTTTAGCCTTGCTTCTGATAGTAAGGGGAATCTGTATAGATTTACTACTTAAAATGCTGTATATTATCTTTTTAAAACACACAACCTCTAACAAGCTGTGGAGTATTTCTTTTTTTTTTTTATTAACTTGAGTATTTCTTATATACATTTCTGGTGTTATTCCCTTTCCCGGTTTCCGGCAAACATCCCCCTCCCCCCTCCCCTTCCTTATGGGTGTTCCCCTCCCCACCCTCCCCCCATTGCCGCCCTCCTCCCAACAATCTAGTTCACTGGGGTTCAGTCTTAGCAGGACCCAGGGCTTCCCCTTCCACTGGTGCTCTTACTAGGATATTCATTGCTACCTATGAAGTCAGAGTCCAGGGTCAGTCCATGTATAGTCTTTAGGTAGTGGCTTAGTCCCTGGAAGCTCTGGTTGCTTGGCATTGTTGTACATATGGGGTCTCAAGCCCCTTCAAGCTCTTCCAGTTCTTTCTCTGATTCCTTCAACGGGGGTCCTATTCTCAGTTCAGTGGTTTGCTGCTTGCATTCGCCTCTGTATTTGCTGTATTCTGGCTGTGTCTCTCAGGAGCGATCTACATCCGGCTCCTGTCGGCCTGCATTTTTTTGCTTCATCCATCTTGTCTAATTGGGTGGCTGTATATGTATGGGCCACATGTGGGGCAGGCTCTGAATGCGTGTTCCTTCTGTGTCTGTTTTAATCTTTGCCTCTCTCTTCCCTGCCAAGGGTATTCTTGTTCCCCCTTTTAAAGAAGGGTGAAGCATTCACATTTTGATCATCCGTCTTGAGTTTCATTTGTTCTAGGCATCTAGGGTAATTCAAGCATTTGGGCTAATAGCCACTTATCAATGAGTGCATACCATGTGTGTTTTTCTGTGATTGGGTTACCTCACTCAGGATGATATTTTCCAGTTCCAGCCATTTGCTTACGAATTTCGTAAAGTCATTGTTTTTGATAGCTGAGTAATATTCCATTGTGTAGATGTACCACATTTTCTGTATCCATTCCTCTGTTGAAGGGCATCTGGGTTCTTTCCAGCTTCTGGCTATTATAAATAAGGCTGCGATGAACATGGTGGAGCACGTGTCTTTTTTATATGTCGGGGCATCTTTTGGGTATATGCCCAAGAGAGGTATAGCTGGATCCTCAGGCAGTTCAATGTCCAATTTTCTGAGGAACCTCCAGACTGATTTCCAGAATGGTTGTACCAGTCTGCAATCCCACCAACAATGGAGGAGTGTTCCTCTTTCTCTGTGGAGTATTTCTATGCTTACCTTATTGAGTTCTTTGTTGTTATCATCGTTGGCCTATTTTAACCATTAGTTGGGTTTGTTAAAGTCTACAAACTGAATCCAATGAAATGATTATATTGTTTTTCTCTTTAAATACATGCACGAAATATGAACTAGATATACTTTTATCAATCAATTAAATTTAAGAAAAATTTAATTTGATGTATTTTTTGCGTATATGTAAATCTGACTTTTTAATCTTTGGCTCTGAGATTTCATCTGTGCCTGTAATTTTCTTTTTATATCTGGTCATCATCTGGTTTGAAAACATTTTCTTTTTTCTAATTTTTAGATCAGCGATTTTGCCCAGGGGAGCTTTGGAAGTTGCAGATGCCTTTCAGTATCCTCACAACTTAAGCGTAGGCAGCACTGCCAACTGGTAAGTAAAATTAGGGATACTGAGTCTCTATAATAGATACTCATTGTCCTAGGTCATGAGGAGTAAGATCAGGATGACCAGATACTTAAAGCTAGGTAGAATTTACCTGTAAGATAGCCAAGTACTGGTTATATCAGTGTATGAAATAATGTATTTCTGATTGTTCACTGTTCATGGGTATACATGGAGGTGATCATAATATACAGTTAATACTGCTTTTGAATGCTTTCCATGCATCTGTTCACCTGTTCACTCATTATACAATGTGCTTCTCATGTATCATATACATGCAGAGGGCTGTAAAGTAATAAGAAGATGCATGCTTGATGTAGAACCACTCCATGATTCTTTAAAAAAAATTATTGGTTATTTTGTTATTTACATTTTAAATTTTCCCACCTCCTAGTTTCCCCTCCAAAAACCTCTTATCCCACCACCCCTGCCTCTATGAGGGTGCTCCCCCACCCACTTGCTCACTCCTGCCCCACCACCCTAGCATTCCCCTATCCTGGGGCATCAAGCCTTCACAGGACCAAGGACCTCTCCTCCCTTTGATGCCCGATAAGGTCATCCTCTACTAAATACGAAGCTGGAGCATGGCTCCCTTCATGTGTACTCTTTGGTTGGTGGTTTAGTCCCTGGGAGCTCTTGGGGGTTGAGTTGGTTGATATTATTGTTCTTCCTATGAGGTTGCAAACCCCTTCATGATTCTTAAGATGCAGATATATATAATACAAGCTGAAGCAGAAACTAAAACTACCAAGTGGAAACCTAAATATCACACACACACACACACACACACACACACACACACACACACAGAGAGAGAGAGAGAGAGAGAGAGAGAGAGAGAGAGAGAGAGAGAGAGATACATAGTAGTGAGAGCAAAGAGTGACACAAGAACAGGAGGTTGAGTTTTCACAACCTGGTTAGGGCATTAAATGAGAAACCTGATAAAGCATCTTATGTAAGTAGCTCTAGGGTATGGATCCTGCTAGAAACTGGTGAGTCATTTGGAGATGGTGTAAAGAAGCAACCTCAGGCAATCAGATTGTCAAGAAAAGTTGAAGCTTAATGGTAAAAGGCCTCGAATCAGAAGCTAAAAGTTTAAATTTCATTCTATGGATGAGGGAACAGAGAGTCCCCGAGGGTAGCTGTACAGTGGAACATATGAGCTGTGCCCGTCAAAGCTGTTGCAGAAGCCCCAGCGATCTGTGCAGGGATAGATTGGGCATCCCCTCTTTCTACAGCACTGTGATTTTTGCCTTGGATTTCTCACCTGGAGTAAGGCTTAGATTCTGATCTGCTGCTTTAGTGACAGTTTGTGTTTAATGATTGCAATTTGCTCATGCCCATCTGATACTCTCCTAATCTCTCGCCTGCAACTGAAATTGATGTTTGATCCTGTTTCACAACTGCAGAAGCCCAAATTCTGCAAGCCAGTGGGGTTGCTGCTGTTTCTCAGTGCATGTGGCGGACTAGAAATTGGATTTTACTACCCCAAATCTGGGCAGACAGCTGCTGACCCCCAGGGGATAATACAGTCTGCCACTATTCCTGTTCCTTTTAATTTTGGCGCAGTCAAGACAAGGATTTTGGTTATTTGTTCTGGGTGAGCTCAGCTAGACCTGGAATTCAATAGTTTCCTTGGATGAATCTGATCAGCGTGACCAAACTAATACAAGATAGAAAGATGAAGAGAGAATGCATAATTTTATCAATAAGTCTAAGCAGAGTCAAATAGACAAGTTCTTTCAATGTTACTTCAATTAAACAGCTTCTTAGCCCTACTTTTATCAGTGGAACAGTTCACCAGCAGTCACTCACATAAGTTTGTCTACCCTGGAGGAAGAAATAACAGATACAGTGAGAAGTCGCAAAATCCATTTCCTCCTGATAAACCCACAGCATTTCAACCAACTCAGCTTATATAAGAACATGTTAAAAAAGATAAGCTTTCTCTGTTTCCAAAGAGAAGGGAGATGAAATACCTAACTTTTGTATGGCAACCCACAGGAACATAGGCATACATGTAGATGTGTGTTCTACATGCATATATGTATTTATTTATATGTATATTATTTCAAAATAGTGCAAGTAAAAACTTATATGCATAATTTTGAATACACCTACACACATAAAGATAGATGAATTAAAAATGTGTAACCACAGTAATTGCAAAGACATTACCAGGCTGGTATAATAAGATTTGTTAATATCATATGAAGAAGAATTTGAAGCGATTCCTTGACTTAACTTCGACTATGAAGTTACATGGTAGAGAGTATATGGCATTATCATGACACTGTTTTATTTTTACAACTCATTGTGCCAATATGAAGTGAGGGACTCACAAAAATGGTGAAGAAAAAGAAGGTGCTGGTTGGTGACAGTATGAGACAAGGATTCAGCAAACTCAAACATATAGAAGGACTTTTCCTATCACTTCACAAAATATTAAAATCGCTAGCAGTAACAAAGAGCATGCCAAAACAACGCTTTACCTGTCATCTTGCAACCTCCATTCTGATGAGTAAATGTCAGAGAGTGATATGCTTCAAAGAGTATGATTGACGGATTTTTCCCTTGTTAAAAGTAGTTGCCAAGTTCTCTAGTGTAGTCTATAGTCATAAAAATATTTCAGACTTTGCACAGCATGTAGAAAGTGTAGGGAGCGAATGTGGATGGCAACATTGATCTTGACTGCATGGTACATCTGGTATAATTCAGGGGGCTCTCATGCATGATCTCATGACACTGTTCAGATTTAATTTTTTATATATATTTTTTGACCTTTTCTTTTTTTATTGGATTTTTAAAATTTATTTACATTTCAAATGTTATCCCCTTTCCTGGTTTCCCATCAATAAACTCCCTATCCCATCCCATCTCCCTCTGCTTCTACGAGGATGTTACCCCACCCATCCAAACACCTCTTCCTGGCTCTTCACCTTGACATTCCTCTACCCTGGGGGGCTAAGCCCTAGCAAGACCAAAGGTTTCTCCTCCTATTGGTACTCAACAAGGCCATCCTCTGCTACATATGCAGCTGGAGTCATGGGTTTGTTCATGTGTACACTTTGGATGGTGGTTTAGTCCCTGGGAGCCCTGGTTCATTAGTATTGTTGTTTTTTGGGGGTTACAAACCCCTTCAGCTCCTTCAATCCTTTCTGTAACTCCTCCAGTGGGGACCCTATTCTCGGTTCAGTGGTTGACTTTGAGCATCCACCTCTGTATTTGTCAGGCTGTGGCAGAGTCTCTCAGGTGACAGCTATATCAGGCTTCTGTCAGCTTGCTGTCCTTGGCATCAGCAATATTCTCTGGGTTTGGTGGCTGTATGTGTATGGGGTGGATTCCCAGGTAGGGTGAGCTCTGAGTGGCCATTCCTTCAGTCTCTTCTCCAAACTTTGTCTCCATATCTCCTCCTCTGAATATTTTTGTTCGCCCTTCTAAGAAGGACTGAAGCATCACACTTTTGTAATCCTTCTTCTTGAGCTTCAAGTAGTCTGTGGATTGTATCTTGGATAATCTGAGCTTTTGGGTTAGTATCCACTTACCAGTGAGTGGATACCATGTGTGTTCTTTTGTGATTGGTTTACCTCACTCATGATGATATTTTCTAGTCCCATCCATTTGCTTATGAATTTCATGAAGTCATTGTTTTTAATAGCTGAGCAGTACTCCATTGTGTAGATGTACCACATTTTCTGTATCCATTCCTCTGTTGAAGGCCATTTAGGTTGTTTCCAGATTCTGGCTATTATAAATAAGGCTGCTATGAACATAGTGGAGCATGTGTCCTTGTTATATGATGCAGCATCTTTTGGATATATGCCCAGGAGTGGTATAGCTGGGTCCTCAGGTAGTACTATGTCCAATAATCTGAGGAAACATCAGACTTATTTACAGAGTGGTTGTACCAGCTTGCAATCCCACGAACAATGGAGGAGTGTTCCTCTTTCTCCACATCCTCACCAGCATCTGTTTTCACCTGAGTTTTTGATCTTAGTCACTCTGACTGGTGTGAGGTGTAATCTCAGGGTTGTTTTTATTTGCATTTCCCTGATGACTAAGGATGTTGAACATTTCTTTAGGTGCTTCGTGGCTATTCGATATTCCTCAGTTGAGAATTCTTTGTTTAGCTCTGTACCCCATTTTTAATAGGGTTATTTTATTCTCTGGAGTATAACTTCTTGAATTCTTTGTATATATTAGATATTATATTAGCTCTCTATTGGATGTAAGATTGTTAAAGATCTTTCCCAATCTCTTGGTTGTCATTTTGTCCTAATGACAGCGTCCTTTGCCATACAGAAACTTTGCAATTTTATGAGGTCCCATTTGTTGATTGCTGAAGCCTTTGGTGTTCTGTTAAGGAATTTTCCCCAGTGCTTATGTATTTGACGCTCTTCCCCATTTTTCTTCTATTGGTTTGAGTGTATCTGGTTTGGTGTGGAGGTCTTTGATCCACTTGGCCTTGAGCTTTGTACAGGACAATAAGAATGGATTTTATTCTACAAGAGAATTCTTATTTGAACAGAATTCAGTATAAATGCTTAAAATTTCAAGTTGGCTACTCTCCCAAACTCTGCTTGGATTCTTTAAAGCAATATGCAATAATTATTAATTTTTACAATCACAATCTGAATAATGGATATTCTTTATCCACTTTAGAACAATGAGCCCTCCCTTAGAACATCCAGGAGAATGAGCTATCATATAACACTCAGGACATTTGCATCTGCTGAATTTGGAGTTTGGACATGGTATGCTGATGCCAAAGCTCAGGTTTGCAATTTCCAAGTGTCCTATATCAAGCACAGATCCAACAGCACCACAGACTTTCTGGCTTACCCTCACTCTTCCCTGCTCTCCATGTTTTCTGGGTAATTCCAGGCTTTTGCTCAGACAAAAGTCAATTTAATGGCGACACATCCAGAGAACTATTGGCATATGAGACTATAGATTTGTGAGAAACTGTGCAAGAATCAATCCAAGTCATTTTCTAATCTTAAATGATACAAAGGCAAAGCAAAAGACTAACCAAGGTTTATTTGTGTGCTGTAGAATCTTCCTTACAATTTCTATTTGAATTCCTACTATTCTCAAGAATCACAAAGATAAAGGGGAGAAAGCAGGGGTTTGATCAAGTGTAATAGTCACTGCACAGGAGAAAGCAAAGAGACTAACATAATCTCATAACCTACAGAGGGCAAATGTTGAATAACCTAGGAGAGAGATGTATCATCACACAGAGAGGAGCACAAAGCATCAAGTGGAAGACACCAACAAAAGCAGAAGAGCCTGCTTGACCAGAGGTATGAGCTCTAGGAGAAGAGGAAACCAAAAATGTCTTAGGTAATGTGTCTTCTTGATACTCTGGAGGCAAAAAGGGAGTTTTAGACAGGCTTCAGAAAGTTTTTGGAGACAAGATTAGAGGTGAGAATAATCATAGAAAGAGAGCCATATAGATTCTAGACTATTCATAAGGAAGTGAAGAAACCATATGCTGATTCCAATACAAATTTGGAAATCTACAGAAAACTAAATGTAGCATTGGATGTTTGTTAGCACTTGAACATCAGTTAGGTCCTGCTGTGCGTATTTTCACAAATTACAATAAGTAATGTTCATAGTAACTCCATGAGAACATATGCCACCAATTTCAAAATGCATGGTATTAAGAACATGGTGTGGCTTCTTTCTTTTTTGCTGGGTGCCGGCTGCTTGCTGTTGAAATGGGCAAATTTATGAAACCCGGAAAAGTGGTGCTGGTCCTGGCTGGACGTTACTCTGGACTCAAAGCCGTCATCATGAAGGACATTGATGATGGCACCTCCGACCGCCCTTACAGCCATGCCTTGGTAGCTAGAATTGACCACTATCCCAGAAAAGTGACAGCCGCCATGGACAAGAAGATTGCCAAGCAATCCAAGATCAAGTCCTCTGTGAAAGTTTATAACTACAACCACCTCATGCCCACAAGGTACTCTGTGGATATCCCCTTGGACAAAACTGTTGTCAACAAGGATGTGTTCAGAGACCCAGCACTGAAACGCAAGGCCAGGAGGGAGGCCAAGGTCAAGTTTGAGGAGTGATACAAGACAGGGAAGAACAAATGGTTTTTCCAGAAGCTTCGCTTTTAGATATATTTTTGTTTTCGTCATTTAAAAATTAAAAAAAAAAAAGAAAGAACATGGTGTGTTAATTTGGACACACTCTCTGTGTCCTCTGGTTAGTCTGGCTAAGGGTTTATCTATCTTGTTGATTTTCTGGAAGAACCAGCTTTTTGTTCTGTTGATTCTTTGTATAGTCCTTTTTGTTTCGACTTGGTTGATTTCAACTCTGAGTTTGATTATTTCCTGCCTTCTACTCCTCCTGGGTGTGTTTGCTTCTTTTTGTTCTAGAGCATTTAGGTGTGCTGTCAAGCTGCTGATATATGCTCTCTCCTGTTTCTTTCTGCAGGCACTCAGAGCTATGAGTTTTCCTCTTAGCACAGCTTTCATTGTGTCCCATAAGTTTGGGTATGTTGTACCTTCATTTTCATTAAATTCTAAGAAGTCTTTAATTTCTTTTTTTATTTCTTTCTTGATCAGGTTTTCATTGAGTAGAGCATTGTTCAACTTCCATGTGTATGTGAGCATTCTTTCCTTATTATTATTGAAGACCAGCTTTAGCCCATGGTGGTCTGATAGAACGCATGGGATTATTTCTATCTTTCTGTATCTGTTGAGACCTGTTTTATGATCGATTATATGGTCAATTTTGGAGAAATTAACAAAATCAGAAATGAAAAGGGAGACATAACAACAGAGCCAGAGGAAATACAAAAAAATCATCAGATCCTACTACAAAAGCCTATATTCAACAAAACTTGAAAATCTGCAGGAAATGGACAATTTCCTAGACAGATACCAGGTACTGAAGTTAAATCAGGAACAAATAAAGCATTTAAACAACCCCATAACTCCTAAAGAAATAGAAGCAATCATTAAAAGTCTCCTAACCAAAAAGAGCCCAGGTCCAGATGGGTTCAGTGCAGGATTCTATCAGACCTTCATAGAAGACCTCATACCGATACTATCCAAACTATTCCACGAAATTGAAACAGTTGGAGTGCTACCGAATTCCTTCTACGAAGCCACAATTACTCTTATACCTAAACCACACAAAGACCCAACAAAGAAAGAGAACTTCAGACCAATTTCCCTTATGAATATTGACGCAAAGATACTCAATAAAATTCTTGCAAACCGAATCCAAGAGCACATCAAAATAATCATCCATCATGATCAAGTAGGCTTCACTACAGGGATGTAGGGATGGTTTAATATATGGAAAACCATCAACGTAATCCACTATATAAACAAACTGAAAGATAAAAACTACATGATCATTTCATTAGATGCTGAGAAAGCATGTGACAAAATTCAACACCCCTTCATGATAAAAGTCCTGGGAAGAACAGGAATTCAAGGCCCATACCTAAACATAGTAAAAGCCATATACAGCAGACCAGTAGCTAACATTAAACTAAATGAAGAGAAACTTGAAGCAATCCCACTATAATCAGGGACTAGACAAAACTGCCCACTCTCTCCCTATTTATTGAATATAGTCCTTGAAATCCTAGCCAGAGCAATCAGACAACAAAAGGAGATCAAAGGGATACAGATTGGAAAGGAAGAAGTCAAAATATCACTATTTGCAGATGATATGATTGTATACTTAAGTGATCCCAAAAGTTCCACCAGAGAACTACTAAACCTGACAAATACCTTCGGCAAAGTGTCTGGGTATAAAATTAACTCAAATAAATCAGTAGCCTTCCTTTACACAAAGAGAAACAAGCCGAGAAAGAAATTAGGGAAACAACACCCTTCATAATAGTTCCAAATAATATAAAATACCCCGGTGTGACTTTAACCAAGCAAGTGAAAGATCTGTACAATAAGAACTTCAAGCCTCTGAAGAAAGAAATTGAAGAAGATCTCAGAAGATGGAAAGATCTCCCATGCTCATGGATTGGCAGGTTTAATATAACAAAAATGACCATTTTACCAAAAGCAATCTACATATTCAATGCAATCCCCATCAAAATCCCAACACAATCTTCATAGAGTTAGACAGAACAATTTGCAAATTCATCTGGAATAACAAAAAACCCAGGATAGCTAAAACTATCCTCAACAATAAAAAGACTCCCGGGGGAATCACTATCCCTGAACTCAAGCAGTATTACAGAGCAATAGTGATAAAAACTCTATGGTATTGGTACAGAGACAGACAGATAGACCAGTGGAATAGAATTGAAGACCCAGAAATGAACCCACACACCTATGGTCACTTGATTTTTGACAAAGGAGCCAAAACCATCCAATGGAAAAAAGATAGCATTTCTAGCAAATGGTGCTGCTTCAACTGGAGGTCAGCATGTAGAATAATGCAGATCAATCCATTCTCATCACCCTGTACAAAGCTTAAGTCCAAGTGGATCAAGGACCTCCACATCAAACCAGATACACTCAAACTAATAGAAGAAAAAGTGGCGAAGAATCTCAAACACACGGGCACTGGAGAAAATTCCCTGAACAGAACAGCAATGGTTTATGCTCTAAGATCAAGAATTGACAAATGGGATCTCATAAAACTGTAAAGCTTATGAAGGCAAATGACACTGTTGTTAGAACAAAATGGCAACCAGCAGATTCGGAAAAGATCTTTACCAATCCTACAACTGATAGAGGGCTTATATACAAAATATACAAACAACTCAAAGTTAGACTGCAGGGAGACAAATAACCCTATTAAAAATGGGGTTCAGAGCTAAACAAAGAATTCACAGCTGAGGAATGCTGAATGGCTGAGGAACACCTAAAGAAATGTTCAACGTCTTTACTCATAAGGGAAATGCAAATCAAAACAACCCTGAGATTTCACCTCACACCAGTGAGAATGGCTAAGATCAAAAACTCAGGTGACAGCAGATGCTGGCAAGGATGTGGACAAAGAGGAACACTCCTCCATTGTTGGTGGGATTGCAGACTGGTACAACCATTCTGGAAATCAGTCTGGAGGTTCCTCAGAAAATTAGACATAGTACTACCTGAGGACCCAGGTATACCTCTCCTGGGCATATACCCAAAAGATGCCACAAAAAATAACAAAGACACATGCTCCACTATGTTCAAAGCAGCCTTATTTATAATAGCCAGAAGCTGGAAAGAACCCTAATGCCCTTCAACAGAGGAATGGATACAGAAAATGTGGTACTTTTAGACAATGGAATACTACTCAATTATCAAAAACAATGACTTTATGAAATTCATAGGCAAATGGATGGAACTGGAAAATATCATCCTAAGTGAGGTAACCCAATCACAGAAAAACACACATGGTATGCACTCATTGATAAGTGGCTATTAGCCCAAATGCTCGAATTACCCTAGGTGCACAGAACACATGAAACTGAAGAAGGATGACCAAAACGAGAATGCTTCACTCCTCTAAAAGGGGAACAAAAATATCCATAGGAGGGGATAGGGAGGCAAAGTTTAGAACAGAGGCAGAAGGAACACCCATTCAGAGCCTGCTCCACATGTGGTCCACACATATACAGCCACCAAACTAGATAAGAAGGATGAAGCAAAGAAGTGCAGGCCGACAGGAACTGGATGTAGATCTTTCCTGAGAGTCACAGGCAGAATACAGAAAATACAGAGGCGAATGCCAGCAGCAAACCACTGAACTGAGAACGGGACCCCCGTTGAAGGAATCTTAGAATGGACTGAAAGAGCTTGAAGGGGCTTCAGACCCCATATGAGCAACAATGCCAAGCAACCAGAGCTTCCAGGGACTAAGCCACTACCTAAAGACTATACATGGACTGACCCTGGGCTCCAACCTCATGGGTAGCAATGAATATCCTAGTAAGAGCACCAGTGGAAGGGGAAGCCCTTGGTTCTGCCAAGACTGAACCCCCAGTGAACGTGATTGTTTGGGGGAGGGCAGTAAAGGGGGGAGGATGGGGAGGGGAACACCCATAGAGAAGGGGAGGAGAAGGGGTTAGGGGGATGTTGGCCCAGAAACCGGGAAAGGGAATAACAATCAAAATGTAAATAAGAAATACTCAAGTTAATAAAGATGAAAAAAAAAAAAAGCAAAAGAACATGGTGTGTGACCTATGTTACTGGCTCAAATTCACACATCGAGGTTTTATTTGCAGATACTGATGACTGGCTCAGCTTGAATTCAAAACCAAAGTAAACCAATGAATAATCAGAATATTTATTGATTCGTAAATAGAAAGTTATTATTGCTAAATACCTCCCCTAGATTAATAAACATGTAGTGGGTCCAGTATTAAAATTTTTAATAAATATTTTTCCTTCAGTTTAATTAATATGTGACCAAATAAAGTACATAAGGAAGCTTCTGCAGCCCTCCAAAGCTTTTCTGCTGTGAAGAAACACAGAGTTCAGAACATGAAGAACTGATATAGATTGGGCTTTTTCACTTGGGCCAGAAAGAAGAGAAAGGGAGAAAAATCAACAAATCAATAAAAAATTAAACCTTTTAAAAAGACAAAATCTTTGTGATACATCATTGACAATCCTAACATTTTATTGTAATAGGAACTATAAATAATTAAATACAAAATTGATTTTCATCCTAGCCTCTGTATGAGTCTCCCTGGAAAAATGGGTCCTTCTGCCTGGTGATGTTTTTCAAGGCCATTTCTCTAAAAACTGCTGGTACAACCCAAATTACTTTGATAAATTCTGCCTCCAAAAAGCTGATGGCTAATTTGTCTGTAGACTGTAGGTCTTGCAGCATCTTATGAGCTGAGATTCTTTGAAAATATAGTTAGTAGATAGTTTGCAACTTTTGGTCTTAAGTGATGGCTTGAAGGCAGGGAGATTTTTTTTAAAGTGAAGAAAAAGAGTGGAAATGAAAACAAATTGCCTTTCACTGGATGCAATCCCCACCCTCCAAGTGTCCTGAAGTGGAAGAATTTAGCAATACCTAGGAGACGTTTAAAAGATGTTAAGATAACAATAACTTTTGTACCCATCAGGCAATCCATCCTTGTGATCCAGCATCCTCCCATGGTGCCCATAAGTATCCTTTCTTCTTCTTTCTTGTCCAAGTGAGAAAGCCCAACCCATATAATTTCTTCATGTTTTGAACTCTTCATTCCTTCACAGCACAAAAGCTCTGGAGGGCTGCAGAATCTTCCTTATTTGGTCACATATTAATTAAACTGAAGGAAAAATGTTTATTAAAAATTTTAATATTGAACCAACTACATGTTAATTAAACTAGGGGATAAAGTATCAATAATAACTTTCTATTTCCAGATCAATAAATATTTAGTGGACACAGTGACCTAGGTTTATAAGTAGTTTTAGTAACTAATAGTTACAATCAGCTGGATTTTCTCAGGTGCATTCACTTTTTTATGACATACTTTCCTAGATGAATTATATAAAGAAAATAACTCTCTTGTGGGTACACAACTAAAAGGGAAGAGAGCCTCACCAGGTACTCACACTATGATCAATATTTTCTGTCCACTGTCCAGTCTGTACAAGAATGCAAGAATGAGTCCTTCTCAGCCAATGATGTGCTCACATTATCATGAAAGTGGTTTGGACTTCAGAGACTCCTTGAAAGAGTCTTGAGAATACCAAGAATCATTGTCCTAGACTTTCGAGACTCCTTTCATTTTGTAACTTAATGGTATATTTCAAGTATTCTTGTAAAGAAATAAAATTTATTATGATTGGGTTAACTATTCCCATGTTATATGAATAGTCTCTATTCTAATACTAACAAAGGTAACATTTGGGGGTTGGAGAGATAGATCAGTGGATAAGTACATTTGATGCTTTTTCAGAGGGCCTGAGTTCAGTTTCCAGCATCCACATAGTTGGTTGCCTTATAACTGCCCATAAGTCAAGATCTTGATGCCATCTTTTAGTATCCTCGGGCATCTACATTCATCCACATATGTATATACACATAAAGGAACAATGAAACAAATATTTTCTTCTATTACAAAATAATTTTTGACAAAAATTCTTTTACAAATGTAACATTTGAATAAATAAATTTAACAAATCTACATCTGGATTTCATATTATATTCAGTTCTAAGATTATGTTTTATAGTTTATATATATATATATTTTCTTGATTTGAAGAAAGGTTTCTGTACCATTTCTGTTGACCAAATGGATTATAAGAACAATGAGTTCTCAGCAGCATGAAGTATAGAGATTGAAATCTCATTTTCACATGCGTGAGGTTAGCTTTTTAATGCTGACTAATATTTTACATATGTTTTATTACATTGAACTTGCTGGCATTAATTAGTGGTGACTATTCTGTTGCTATGAAAGGAGTTTATAAATCTGACTGAATGCAGACACAATTTTTCTTAACATAATATGATAAACATGACAAGTGTGTATTGTTTTCCATGGTTGCTATAAGAAAATGATCCATAACATATCTATATCTATCTATATCTATATCTATATCTATATCTATATCTATATCTATATCTATATCTATATCTATATCTATATCTATATCGCTCTATATATTTTCTTTTGAAAGAGGGATTTGGAGCTCTGGGAAGTCGGGTCAGTTGACACTGTTGTTCTTCTTATGGGGTTGCAAACTCCTTCAGCTTCTTCAGTCCTTTATCTAACTCCTCCATTGGGGACTCCATTCTCAGTTCAATAGTTGGCTATGAGAATCTGCCTCTGTATTTGTCAGGTTCTGGTAGAGCCGCTCAGGAGACAGCTATATCAGGTTCCCATGCATGCACTTCTTGGCATCAGCAATAGTGTCTGGGTTTGGTGGCTGCATGTGGGATGGATCCCCAGGTGGGGCAGTCTCTGGATTACTTTTTCTTCAGTCACTGCTCCACATTTTGTATTTTCTCCTGTGAGTATTTTTGTTTCTTCTTCTAAGAAGAACTGAAGCATTCATACTTTGATCTTCCTTCTTCTTGAACTTCATGTAGTCTGTGAATTATATGTTGGGTATTCTGAGCTTTTGAGCTAATATCTACTAAGAAGTGAATGCATACAATGTGTGCTCTTTTGTGATTGTATCACCTCACTCAGGATGGTACTTTCTAGTTCCATCCATTTGCCTAAGAATTTATGAAGTCATTGTTTTTAATAGTTTAATAGTTCTCCATTGTATAAATCTACCACATTTTCTGCATCCATTCCTCTGTTGAGGGACATCTGGGTTCTTTCCAGCTTTTGTCTATTATAAATAAGGCTTCTATGAACATGGTGGAACGTGTGTCCTTGCTATATGTTGGAACATCTCTTGAGTATATGCCCAGGAGTGATATCGCTGGGTCCTCAGTTAGTACTATGTTCAATTATCTGAGAAACCACTAGATTGATTTCCAGAGTGGTTATACCAGCTTGCAATCCCACCAACAATAGAGGAGTGTTCCTCTTTCTCCGCATCCTTGCCAGCATCTGTTGTCACCTGAGTTTTTGATCTTAACCATTCTGACTGGTGTGAGGTGTAATCTCAGGGTTGTTTTGATTTGCATTTCCCTGATGACTAAGGATGTTGAACATTTCTTTAGGTGCTTCGCAACCATTCAATATTCCTCAGTTGAGAATTCTTTGTTTAGCTCTGTACCTCATTTTTAATAGGGTTATTTGATTTTCTGGAGTCTAACTTCTTGAGGTATATGTATATATTAGATATTATCCCTCTGTCAGATTCAGGATTGGTAAAGACCTTTTCCCAATCTGTCGGTTGCTGTTTTGTCCTAATGACAGTAGCCTCTGCCTTACAGAAGTCTTGCAGTTTTATGAACTCCCATTTGTTGATTGTTGATCTTAGAGCATAAGCCATTGGTGTTCTGTTCAAGAAAATTTCCCCTGTGCTCATGTGTTCGAGGCTCTTCCCCACTTTCTATCCTATTAGTTTCTGTGTATCTGGTTTTAAACCACCGTCCAAAGAGTACACAAGGATGGAATAATGGCTCCAGCTGCATATGCAGTAGAGGATGGCCTTGTCATGCATCAGTGGGAGGAGGGGTACTTGGTCCTGTCAAGGCTTGATGCCCCAGTGTAGGGGAATGTCAGGGTGGGAAGGCAGGAGGAAGTGGGTGAAGGGAAGCACCCTCATAAAAGCAGGGGGAGCGGGGTTGGGATAGTGAGTTTCTGGAGGGGAAACTGGGAAAGAGGATAACATTTGAAATATAAATAAAAATATCCTAGAAAAGAAAAAAGTTTAATTAAAATAAAATTATATGTTGAAAAATGTATTTAATAAATTAAAAAATATAAAAAAGAAGAGGGCTGTTATATATATATGCATATATATATATGTATATATGTATGTATGTATGTATGTATGTATGTATGTATGTATGTATGTATGTGTAAAGCCTAACAGTTGTAGAATACAGCACCCTGTGATCGTGATCAGGATATCAGGTTTACTTCCAGACAAGGGTTATAAGGGAAATTTTATTTTGTATCTTTTGCCTAGTGGGAGGAGGGGTACTTGGTCCTGTCAAGGCTTGATGCCCCAGTGTAGGGGAATGTCAGGGTGGGAAGGCGGGAGGAAGTGGGGGAAGTGGCTTCTCGTTTGTTTTTCTATTTTAACACTGTGTGGTGTTTCCTGGCTTGTAAAAGCAATGCTGTAATCTCTGCTTTTTTTTTTTAGAAGAGATTTTTGCCTTTGTGTGTTTATTCATGCTTTTGAGTGTGAGTGTATATGTGTGTACGTGTATGTACATATGCATGTGTGTATGTGCATGTATGTTTGTGGTTTGTGGTACATCGTGTGCAGGCATGTGTGTGCATGTGTATATTCCTGTGCACGTTTGCATGTGTATGTGTGTGTTTGCATGTATATGCATGTGCATGTGCATGTGTGTTTTGTCGTGTGTATGTGGTGCCTGTGTAAGCTCACATGTAAACTTTTACCCGTCTGTAAGAAAATCTTTAGTGCTGTGTTGGCAGATTCTGACATCTATGTAATCTTACCACAATTGAGCAGACTCTACCTGCAAGCGTCTTATCTCTAACTCAGCTCATACTGTGAGCTGTAAGAGTTAGGACTTCAACCTACAGATCTTAGAGAGACAGAGATGAATGCTACAAAATAGTCCTCATATTTGGCCTCTTTACAAGGTGCTGTTTGAAATGCCAAAGTTCAGTTTCAACCCTAATACCTTTCCTAATTCCCAGTAGGAAATGATAAGCCTACACACAGCTTCTTCACAGGGGCATGTTGGTAACACCAAATGCTCATTGCTGTCTATGTTATTTTTACTGATTGTACTTGTCTAGAATGGCATTAGTTACAAGGAGGCTTTGCTTTCTTACTGATTCTTGGGCTTCTTGTTATGTGAGAAAGGTAGAGTTGAGATTTTATGATATAGACAAAGTGTGTGTACTAGGAATCCGGACCTTGAGTATGATTTATATTGCTCTTGTGCCAGAAGGGTACACTGAAGGTGAGCTGAGGGGGTTAGAATGTGCTAGGTTTCGTTCCTGTCACAATAAATAACTTCACTGAGTAAAGCCATACTTGGGGAAGTAGTCACCTAGTAAAATAATCAAGGACCAAGAACATGCTTTTTTATGCACATGTACACATCTGTGCTTGCCTGGCTAACCATGTACCCGAAGTTCACCTGAAAAAGAATATTTTCTGGAGTATTTGATCATGACAATCCAAGCTAATTATAACTCTCCCATCATGCCCCTTTTGCCTGTAGTTTGTACTAAACTCTATACCTTTGTCTTCAGAGTCATCCTGGCTTCTGCATCACCACACTTGGCTCTCCCCAACTCCCTCCCAAATCAATGCTAACTTACCCGGTCCTGGCTCCTTTGACTGCTTACAGACCCCTGGTTTAACAGGCCTGCTTTTTCCTTGGAGACTTTGTGTTTGCTTTTCTCTGGGATGATCCCATGATTGTCCTAGTTATGTAACTAACTCTACCTAGATCCTTATGTGTATTGCCCATGTGTATTGCCCTGCAAAGCCTTCCTTAACCTTGGGTAGGTACCGTTCACCAGGAATCCCAGTGCTAACTACACTCTGTTAACAGCATAGTTACAGTCTGCATATACCCTGCAAGGCACGGTGATGAGCCTTCTGTTCTTCTGCAACACTGCTAATCTTTGAGATTCTTTATGTATATGAATATTAGGGTTTCATATAGTGGACAGTGTTAGTAACAGCTAAAGTAGATAAGCCTGCAAAGATACCTTTAGGTAGAAACGAGTGATTTATCTATTCTGGCAGTAGCTAGAATAGGATAAACATCTTATTGAGAAAGTAAGAATCATCCTTGAATGCTAGAGTTTAGTCAGCAGAAAAAATACACACACACATATATAAATATATACATATGTATATATAGATATATAAACATGCATATGTGAGTATATACTTAAATGTATATATATATACACACACATAAAATGTATGTATGTTTATATGTATATATATATATATATATACATATATATATATGTACATTCAGTGGACTTGTTTTTTAGAACACAGTTAGGAGGTTTCCTATCAGCAGGTGATTCTGCTAGGTAAAGCCTCTAAATCCTTGTTATCAGAAATCATCCTGTATATCCATTTTCAGTTTGAGCACAGAGCACAGGTTGTATGTGCCAGCATTTCTTAAGAAGGTAGAGTCCCTAGTGGTGGTGGTGGGGAGGGAGTGTAAAGAGGCCAGAACAATATGCTAGAAAGACAGTGACCCTGAATATCAGAACTCATTATATATGTATGTATATATGCATGTTTGTACATATGCATGAATATATTTTGTATATGTATATACATGTATATATATATACATGTATGTATATTTAATTTTTCTCTTTTTGTTTTCTGGTGCAGGGTCATGCTTTGCAGCCCTGGCTACCCTGGAACTCTCTACATAGCCAAGGCTGGCATTGAACTCAAAACCATTCCCTTGACTGAGTTTTCCATGTGTTAACATTACAGGTATAAGCCACTATTTCTGGCTAAAAAATTTTTTTTAAGGAGAACTATATAAGAAAATTTATAGAGAAAAGAACCAGAGAGGCTTTTGGTAACAATGAAAACACATTGCCTAAGTTGAAAGTTCAGAAGATTGTAGGGGGTGAGTTTGGGAAGGAACACTGCTGGCCTGAATAGGACAACTGGTTGGTGCTGGTCTTGCATGAACTGCGAAAAACAAGGAGTGAACTCTGACCACATAAACCACAATGAGTGGACTAGAGCATAATAGAATCTGGGAAGGCGTAAAGCATGCACGCCTGTTGTCCCCCAACTGCAAATTGGTGAGGATGCTGAAGCCATACCTGCCTTCTTCCTCCTTAAGGAGGGTGCTCTGGAAATTGGAGGCAACAGGAGACTGACTCACTCCAATTACTCGTTGGAAAATGAAAGGAGCGGAGGAAGTAAGCCCACTTAAGAGCTCTGGGAAATTGTGAAGTGCTTGTCAGATTGCTGTAATTGTATGGCAGCATTTTGTGAGCCCTGATGGAGCACAGGCTAGGTGAGAAATAAAACCAGCAGGGTAAAATGTTACCTTCACTTAGTGGCTTCTGGAAACAGACTGTGAACAAGGTAGGTAATGCACATCCGGTACGTTTCCATGGAGGAAGGAAAATCCTGCTGAGAGGAAACTTTCAGATTTCTGGCTGTCAAATGTGACTTGCCTTTGTTCAACCGCCTTCCTTCCAGATGTCCCCAGACCCTGTGGGGCGGCAGGCTGTGAAAGGTATCCTGGTTCCCGGTTGAGTTAAGGTTGAAACCCTAGTGACCCCAAGGGACAGTAGGCATTCCCTAAATCCCCAGGAGGCCAGGCCCCTCTCACATAGCTACTGCCCCTCCACAGCCCCCTTTAGAGAGACTTTTGGCCATCAGTCATGTAGAAGCAGGACCATGTCCTCCCACATGTAATAAGGTATTCCTAAGCTCTCAAACCAAGCCAATAGGAAGTATCTACTGTTGGACCCTGACCCACCCCAAGACTGTATATAAGAATCCTATCCAGAAGAATTAAAGGTATGAGAGAACTGCTACATTGTCTGAGAGATTCTGTCATAAGAGCTGTAACACTGTCACTTGGGGAAGAGATCTGCTCTCTCAAATCACTGCCAGAAGCTCCTCTGCACACCCCTCACTGGCTATCTAGCCTCCTGCTGTCTCAGTCCAGCCGATGAGGATGAAGCCATCCTAGAGCAATTGAAGCAGCAATGGTGGAAACAGAGTTGGAGCAGCTGCAGCAGCTGTCCCAGCAGAGGCGATTCCCCCTCTCTGCTCTGAGTTCTCTCCCCAACGCCTGAACCCTGTCATTGGCCGGGCCGAAGATCTCTGTGGAAAACCTCCAATACGAAGGCCAACAAGACCCCCTCTCCCTTGCTTCTCTTCCAGAATCTGGGAGCCTAATGCAAGACCAAGTCCCCCGATTACCCTGGAGCTGGGTGTTTGTTTTCTGCCATAGAGGAGAGGACTGTTGAGGGCTGACAGGACCATAAGTGGGAACACATTTCACCAACTCTGAGGCAGAAAGCAAGTTAGTAATTTCACTACTAAAATCAAGCTTCTTTTGGGGAATGAGTCTCAGACATGTTATCATCTCTCACAAACTATGGACAAAAAAGGAGGTTTAAAATTCCTGACATTGGGTTTTGGGCCCTACATAATTGATAGCTCAGGGAAGGATGGAATAGGTCCTGTGAAGGCTCAGTGCACCAGTGTAGGGGAATGTTAGGGTGGGGAGGTAGGAAGGAGTGGTGGGTGGGTGGGGAAGCATCCTCATAGAAACAGGAGGAGATAGCAGGTTTCTGTAGGGGAAACTGGGAAAGGAGATAACAATTGAAATGAAAATAAAAATATCGAATAAAAAAGTACAGTATATAATGTTTCCAAGGACAAACACACACACACACACACACACACACACACACACACACACACACACACACACACACACAAGTGGCGAAGCTTCGAAGTCTTAGTCTTCCTTCCCTAAAGGAAGATAATTGGATATAGCAAAGGAAGCTGGTGAGGTTAGACATGAAACCCATTACTCAAGAGAAGAAAATGTGGAGAAGTGTGTGTGGGTCATTACAATCAACTTCTGAAATGACTGTGCTTTCTGGTTAACTGGGCGAACCATCTCAACAGCTCCAGGAGTCAATTTCAAGTTCTTATGGAACGCACTGGACTTGATTGGTAACAAGGGAGGCCAGTTGGCTAGAGAGGGGTGAGTGTGGTCAGCTATACAAGCATACTTCTAGGACTTTGCTAAAATGGGTGACAATGCCTTCAGCAGTCTTGAAATAGTAAATTAGACACTTGACAGAGATGCACAGAGGCAGAGATTTTGTAAAGGCATTTCATGTCTGGTTGTGTCCAGGAAGTCTCTGTATAAATATGGGTCGGGTACTAAGGCAAAGAAAATAATACAAGTCAAATAGCCCAATGCTTTACTCAGGTGTGTTCAGCCTTGGCAAGGAGTGAGGTTGCTCTCATGGGATGTTCTTATGATGACAGCAATGGGACAGCCATTGGCATAGGTCCACATTTTTATTTGATCACCAGTTTGGTGACATTTTGTGAGATCTTGTACCCTGATTTGCACTTGCTTCCATTTCAGCACAGTTCAGGTCCCATTATGGGTAGCACTGTAAAGTCACATGTTCCAGTTGAATTCTGTGATATTTGATGGTACACATTAAATTCTTCATAATTCAATTGAACCGTCTCGTCTTTCCCCAAGAATAGAATAAAGATGATGGGGATGCTAAACATTGAGTGAGGGTGATGGGATATGGAGGTGCTAAGCACCCGGTCTTCATTTTCAAGACTCTTCGCCATATAGGAAGGCAGGTGCAAGGATGAATCTGGAAGATGCCAGAACATGGTTGATATATGGATAGTAAATAAGGTCTTTCGGGAACCCAGAGAAGAAAATATTCAGTATAAAGTAATATTGCTCAGAGAACATAACCACAGCTCTCCCAGGACACTTCATTCTATAAGTTGAGTCCATGATTATGTCTATTGATGATGTTCCCTGCACCTGCATTATACATTGTGCTTACACTAAATTAGAACTTAGACCTCAGTAATTGTATAAGAGGGAGATGACAAGAGTCTGGAGATTCCCTCACCACAAGGGAAATCAGGGCAGGAGTTCAAGGGAGGAATCCTGGAGGAACACTGCTTGTTGACTCACTCCTTAGCTTCCTTATACAACGGAAACCATCTGTGCAGGAAATTCTATCACCCACGGTGGGCTAGGCTCTCATATTCAATTATCCGTCAAGAAAATCCATCACAGATATGCCCACAGACCAATATGATCAAGACAATTATCCAAATGAGACTTGTTTTCCTGTGACCCTATGCTCTTTCAAGTTGTCAGTTAATGCTAAATAGGACAGCTACATTTGAAAGTGTGAGGGGAGCAGAGGGAAGGCAGCTCACTGGGGATTTCTGGGTTTAGAAACATAGAAGGTGCTCAAATTTTGAGAGTAAGAGCCTGTACCAGGCTCAAAGTGTCTGGGAGCAATCAAATCCCATCCAGAAGGATCTGTGGAAAATCCTGGACTAGACCAAATGCGTTACAGGGTGAATTTATTTTAAAAAGCAGCACAGTCTTCTGAGTGATCTAATTATATTATGCCTTTCTGTTTTTTTGTCTTGAGCTATTAGCAAGTTGAGACTGGCTGATAAAAATGCAAACGATTGGGTCACTGTGACAAAATAGCTGGTAGAAACAACTTAATGGATTAAAGTTTTATTTTGGTAAACTGTTTCTGAAAGATTTTAATTCCATGTGCTTGGAAAGATGTAATGAGTGCGTAGGAGTAGCCATTCTGTGGTTGCAAAAGTGTGTGGTAAGGCCAGGTCACAGCTCCACAAACAAGGAGGCAGCATTGGGTGTACTCTGAAAGTTCCACCTTTCGTGACTACATTTTGAGATCCAGAATCATCTTCTGAAGGTGCTATAAGCATTACAATAGTGACAAGCTGGGAATCAAGTGTTCAAAGCACGATTCAATAAAGGACAATTCAGATTCAAGTTATAACATGGTTTGTCCAGTGGGGAGAACAATTCACTTCTCCCTGTATATCCTTGGAAATGTCAATTTTCATCACTCTTTTTTATTAATTATTTTATTTATTTCCATTTAAAATGTTGTCCCCCTTTTTGTTCTCCCCTCCATAAACCTCCAACCCATGCCTTCTCCCCTATGCCTCTAAGAGAATGCCTCCCACTCTTTCCTCACCCCTCTACCATTTCCCTTCCCCGAGGCAATAAGCCTCCACAGGATCAAGTGCTTCACCTCCCATTGAGGCCAGATAAGGCAATCTGATGCTACATATGTAGCAGGAGCCAAGGACTCACACGTGTATGCTCTTTGGTTGGTTGTTTAGTTCCTGGGAGCTCTGAGTGGTCTGTTTAGTTGGTATGATTATTTTCTTATGGGGTTGCAATCCCCTTCAGTTCCTTCAGCCTTTTCCCTAAGTCTTCCATTGGGGTCCGTGGACTCAGTTCAATGGTTGGCCGCGAGTATCTGCATCTGTCTTGGGTGCTGGCAGAGCCTCTTAGAGGACAGCCGGACCAGGATCCTGTCTGCAAGCATTTATTGGCATCAGCAATAGTGTCAGTGTTTGATGTCTGCAGATGGGATGGATTCCTGTTGGGAGGTCCCTGGATGGTCATTCCTTCAGTTTCTGCTCCAATTTTTGTTCCTGTGTTTCCTTTAGGCAGAAACAATTGTAGGTTAAAATTTTTAAGATGGGTGGGTAGCCCCATCCCTCAAGCGGAGTAGGCATTTCTATCTATTGGTAGTGGTCTCATCAGGTTCTGTCTCCCTGCTGTTTGGTATTTTGTTCAGTGTCATCCTCACTGGATCCTGGGAGCTTCTTGGTTCCCTGACCTCTGGGACTTTCTACTGGTTCCTCCTGTTCCCCATCCCCACAGCTACATATTTATTTTTTCAAGGCTTTTTTAAAAAATTAAATCAGTAAAAATATCAACTACCACTTGGTTTCAACCAAATTAGAAGCTTTAAAAAATAATATTTTCACCACAATTGTATCTTAAAGCCTCCAGCATCTGATGGTGCCTGTTTAAAGAGAAGGATCGGAGCTGGACAGATGCCTTATCTGCTAAGAGCACTGACTACTCTTCCAGAGGTCCAGAGTTCAATTCCCAGCAACTACATGGTGGCTCAAAGCCATCTATAATGGGATCTGATGCCCTTTTCTGGTGTGTCTGAACACACTGACAGTGTACTCAGACACATTAAAGAAAAAGATCTAAAACTTCAGCTGTGTGATTATGTTTCAGCAAAAATTTTCTCTTTGAGCACTCCATCTTGGCTATTTCCTCTTCCTCACACCCCACTGCTACATATTTCTATCCATTCTCCTGACCCTCTGGACTTCTCTCCTGTCTCTTCTCATACATTATCTTGCCTCCCTCTTTTTCTCTCTTACTTCCTCTCTCTCACAGGTTCCTCCCTCCCTCTGCCTCCTGTGATTATTTTGTTCCCCCTTCTAAGTGGGATTGAAGCATCCACATGTTGGCCTTACTTCTTGTTAAGCTTTATATGGTTTATAAGTTGTAGCTTGGGTATTCTGAGCTTTGGGGCTAATATCCACTTAGCAGTGAGTACATACCATGCACGTCCTTTGGGGTTTAGGTTACCTCCCTCAGGGTGATATTTTCTAGTTCCATCCATTTGCCTGAAAAATTCATGATGTCCTTGTTTTTAATAGCTGAATAATATTATATTGTGTAAATGTACCACATTTTCTGAATCCTTTCTTCAACTGAGGGACATGTGGGTTGTTTCCAGTTTCTGGTTATTACAAATAAAACTGCTATGAACATAGAGGAGTTATGTTATATGTTGTTACATGTTAGAACAACTTTGGAGTATATGCCCAGTAGTGGTATAGCTGGGTCTTCAGGTAGGACTATTTCCAATTTTTGGAGGAACTGCGTGAATGATTTCCAGAGTGGTTGTATCAGTTTGCAGTCCCAACAGCAATGGAGGAGTGTTCCTCTTTCTCCACATCCTTGCCAGCATCTGCTATTACTTGAGTTTTTTATCTTAGCCATTATAATTGGTGTAAGGTGGAATCTCAGGGTTGATTTGATTTACATTTTCTCTGGTGACTAAGGATGGTGAACATTTCTTTAGGTGCTTCTTGCTCATTCGAAATTCCTCAGTTGAGAATTCTTTGTTTAGGTCTGTACTCCATTTTTAATTAGGTTATTTGGTTTTCTAGAGTCTAACTTCTTGAATTATTTGTATATTTTATATATTAGCTCAGTATCAGATGTAGAGTTGGTAAAGATCTTTTCCCAATCTGTTGGTTGCCACTTTGCCCTACTGATGGTATCCTTTGCCTTACAGAAGCTTTTCAGTCTCTTGTCAATTGTTGATCTTAGAGCCTGAGTCTTTGGTGTTCTGTTCAAGAAATTTTCCCCTGTGCTGATGTGTTCAAGGCTCTTTCCCAAGTTCTCTTCTATTAGAGTCAGTGTTTCTTGTTTTATGTGGAGGTCCTTGGTCCACTTGGATATGAGCCTTGTACAGGGAGGTAAAAATGGATCAATCTTGCAATTTTCTGCATGTCGATTGACAGTTAGATTAGACATTTGTTGAAAATGCTTTCTTTTATTCCACTATATCATTTTGGCTTCTTTGTCAAAGATCAAGTGACCATAAGTATGTGGGTTTTTTTTTCTGGGTCTTCAATTTTATTCCATTGATCTACCTGTCTGTCTCTGTACCAATGTCATGCAGTTTTCATCACCATTGTTCTGTAGTACAGCTTGGGTTCAGGGATGGTGATTCCCCCAGAAGTTCTTTTATGGCTGAGAATTATTTTCACTCTCCTGGATTTTTTGTTATTCCAAATGAAGTTGAGAATTCTCTTTTAAGAGAATTCTCTGTAAAAAATGTGTTGGAACAGGAGGAGAAAACTTTACTTTTCAGATATACAAGGTTGACATGACATGTAGAGGCTTTCAAGAATATCATGAAAGGCTTCAGACCTTTTTGATGTGGTTTATTGAAACTGCTAGCTTTATTGACGTGGGTGATGAAAGATGGCACTACTTTTTAGTATTTGAGAAGTTTAATAAGGATGGAACTACGCTCTTTGTGACTGTAGGCTACATGACAGACTATAATTACTATGTGTACCCAGACAAAACCCGGCCACATGTAAGTCAGATGCGGATACTGACTCCATTTCAAGGTCAGGGCCATGGTGCTCAACTTCTTGAAACAGTTCATAGATACTACACTGCATCTCCTTCGGTTCTTGATATCACAGTAGAAGATCCATCCAAAAGTTATGTGAAACTAAAGAGACTTTGTACTTATGAAACTTTGTCAAGATTTGCCCTGTTTCTCCCGGGAAAGATTACTGCAAGGATTCAATGAAGATATGGCGATATAGGCACAGCAGAAGTTCAAAATAAATAAGCAACATGCTAGATGGGTTTATGAAATGCTTCGACTGCTGGTAACTGACATGAGTGACTGAGCAATACAGAAGCTACAGACTGAATATTAAAAGAAGACTAATTAGCCCTTACAAGAAAAAGCAGAGAGATCTTGCCAAGATGAGGAAATGCCTGAGACCAGAAGAGCTGACGAATCAGATGAACCAGATAGAGATAAGCGTGCAGTGCGAGCAGCTGGAGGAGTGGTTTCAGGAGCTGGTGGAGGACTACCGGGCTGTCATTGAGCGCCTTGCTCAAGAGTGAAGCCCTTGTTCCCTGGATACCTGCGATTTCTGTGCATTGTGCTGTGAAACCTCTGATGACCCTAAAGTTATATATGTTCTCCTTAGTGGAATATTTCCTTTTGAGAGATTGCATATTTTAAAATACTGTCTAGAGTTTATGAACATATATTGCGTTAATAAAAGATGGCTTGTGAAGTAAAAAAATGTGTTGGGATTTCTATGGTAATTTCATTGAATGTATAATTGCTTTTGATAAGATGGCCATTTTTACTATGTTAATCCTGCAGGTCCATGAGCATGAGGGATATTTTTATCTTCTGAGTTCTTCAATTTCTTTCTTCAGAGACTTGAAGTTCTTTTTTCTTTTAAATTTTTTTCTTTTAACACTCCAGATCTTATTCCCCTCTGGTCCACCCTCCAACTGTTCCACATCCCATACCTTCTCCCCATCCCCCCTTGTATCCACAAGGATGTCCCCACTCCATCCACCCCACCAGAACTCTAAAATCCCTGGGGCCTCCATTCTTTTGAGGGTTAGTTGCATCTTCTCTGGCTGAACCCCTACCTGGATGTCCTCTGCTGTATATGTGTTAGGGACCTCATATCAGCTGGTGTATGCTGTGATCCAGTGTCTGAGAAATCAGAGATCCAAGTTAATTGAGACTGCTTGTCCTCCTAGAGGGTCACCCTTCTCCTCATCTTCTTCCAGCTTTTCCCTAATTCAACCAGATGGGTCAGCAGCTTCTGTTCACTGGATGGGTGCACATAGCTGCATCTGACTCTTTCAGCTGCTTGTTGGGTCTTTTGGAGGGCAGTCATGGTAGGTCCCTTTATTTTTTGTGAACGCTCTATAGTCTCAGTAATCATGTCAGGTCTTGGAGCCCCCCCTTGAGCTGGATTCCACTTTAGGCCTGTCACTGGACCTTATTTTCCTCAGGCTCTTCTCCATTGCCATCTCTGTAGTTCTTTCAGACATGAACAATTATGGGTCAGTGTTTTGACTGTGGGATAGCAACCCCATTCCTCACTTGATTCCCTGTCTTTCTGCTGGAGGTAGGCTCAACAAATTTCCTCTTCCCTCTATAGGGCATTTCATCATTTCATCTAGGGTACCCCCCTTTGAGTATTGAGAATCTCTCACCTCCCAGGTCTCTGGTACATTTTGGAGGGTCCTCTCAACCTCCTTCCTCCCGAGGTCACCTGTTTCCATTCTTTCTGCTGGTCCTCAGGGCTTCAGTCCTTTTCCCCCACCCAATACCAGATCACATTCCCCTCTCCACCACCACCACTGTCCCGTGTCCCTCCCAGGCCCCTACCTCTTTCCCCACTTGTGGTTGCTTTCTTCTCCCTCCCAAGTAGGACTGAGATGTCCTCACTTGGGCCCTTCAGCTTGTTGACCTTTTTGAGTTCTGTGGACTGTATCTTGGGTATTCTGTACTTGTTTATTTTCCCCCCTTTGGCTAATATTCAATTATTAATGAGAACATACCATGCATGTCCTTTTGGATCTGAGTTACCTCACTCAGGATGATATTTTCTAGTTCCATCCATTTGCCTGCAAAAACTCAGGATATCTCTCCATTTAATTTGATATTGGCTGTTGGCTTATAGTAAATTGCTTTTATTATGTTTAGGTAGGGGCTTTGAATTCCTGATCTCTCCCATACTTTTAACATGAATGTATGTTGTAATTTGTCAAATAAATTTTCTGCATCCATGGAGATCATCATGTGATTTTTTTTCATTTGAGCTTGTTTATATAGTGGATTATGTTAATGGATTTTCATATATTGAACAAACCTTGCATCCCTGGGATGAAGCCTACTTGATTGTGGTGAATGATGGTTTGTTTTATTTTATTTTTTTTTATTAACTTGAGTATTTCTTATTTACATTTGAATGTTATTCCCTTTCCGGTTTCGGGCCAACATCCCCCCTCCCCTACCCTTCTATATGGTGTTCCCCTCCCCATCCTTCCCCCATTATTGCCCTCCCCCAAACAATCACGTTCACTGGGGGTTCAGTGTTGGCAGGACCAAGGGCTTCCCCTTCCACTGGTGCCCTTACTAGGCTATTCATTGTTACCTATGACGTTGGAGCCCAGGGTCAGTCCATGTATAATCTTTGGGTAGTGGCTTAGTCCCTGGAAGCTCTGGTTAGTTGGCATTGTTGTTCATATGGGGTCTTGAGCCCCTTCAAGCTCTTCCATTCCTTTCTCTGATTCCTTCAACAGGGGTCCCATTCTCAGTTCAGTGGTTTGCTGCTGGCATTCGCCTATGTATTTACTGTATTCTGGCTGTGTCTCTCAGGAGAGATCTATATCCGGTTCCTGTCGGCCTGCACTTCTTTGCTTCATCCCTGTTGTCTAATTGAGTGACTGTATATGTATGGGCCACATGTGGGGCAGGCTCTGAATGGGTGTTTCTTCTGCCTCTGTTTTAATCATTGCCCCTATTCCCTGCCAAGGGTATTCTTGTTCCCCTTTTAAAGAAGGAGTGAAGCAGTGAATGATGGTTTTGATGTGTCCTTGGATTCTGTTTGCAAGAATTTTATTGGGTATTTTTGCATCGATATTCATAGGAGAGATTGGTTTGAAGTTCTCTTTTTTGGTAGGGTCTTTGCATGGTTTAGGAATTGTGACTTGATAGGATAAATTTGGTAGTGTGCCTTCTGCTTCTATTTTATGGAATAGTTTGAGAAATATTGGTATCAGATCTTCTTTGAAGGTCTGATAGAATTTTACTATTGTATTGGTTATATCTAGATAAAAGATTTCAAACCCAGTAGGCTATAATGATCTTTGGGGGAAGGAGTCCTAAATGTATTATTTTCTCAAAACATATGAAAGCCAAAGTTCACTAGATATAAGGAAATCTTATTTAGGACCATTTAGTATTCTCTGATGATTTTATACTTGACTGTTTCATCTTATATGGTTTCAGCATATCTCATGAATATGTATGTCTCAATGGATTTGAGAGTTGGTTTTATGTATTACATACATGCACATATACATATATAATATACATTATATAATAACACTTATAAAATAATAAAGATGTTCCATTAAACACACATATTTATATTATCTATATATATTGCTGAGACAAGAGGTTCTCAAGACATTATTCTCAAGTATAGAACAGAGCCAGTTTCTAATCATGTCTCTGATACCTCTTCTAATTATATGCAACCTGTGCAGTCCTGTCGATGCTGTCCATGTTATTGCCATAATCAGGTCACAGGCGTGTCTTTCAGATTTGCTGTTTCCTACACAAAGAAAGATAAAGCATGTGAATAAATTGCTAAAGAAAAGGCAGAAGAATAAAAGCCACTAAATTGGAATCTTCCCATGTTTGCCAGTAATTATCGCAATAGAAAGAGAGCGAATAGCACTACAATTGGACCCTGCCTCTATGGCTACAAGCGACAGGGAACTAAGCATTCAGTTTGCTGGGAAATAAATTTTAACACTTGTCAGTGTCCTTTCCCAGCAGGCTGTTCAGCATTGATGCCAATGGTGGTTGACAGGCTTGAAGAACTCAATTTATATGTGTTTTCCTTTATACAAAAACGTACTTATTGTAAGAATATCCAATCAAATCATAAAAAGAAAATATCATTGGTAATCCCAAAAACTAGAGATGAACACAGGTAATAGTTAATGATCATCAAGTATATTTATGACATGGTTATTCTTTATCTGGTATTGTACTCAGTATTGAGACTGAAAGCAAAACCCAATATGCTTCCTCCGTATCCTCATGGCAGGAGGACTTAGCATTGTATAATCAATTTCACCTTTCTGATTTAATGGCATAAAGCCTATTACCTTTATTTGTTGTAGATGACAAAGAAATTCCTGGATTTTCCTCATGAATTCTGAATAAAATCATAAATAGGTGTGTGCCTTTCTCAAAATTTCTGTGGGCTTCTTTCCTGTCTATTGCATATTTTCCTTCTCTATTGTACCTCATATCCCCCACCTCTGTTTTCAGCCTACGATGCATCTGTCATCCTTACTGTTTGTCAACAGGTAGGGTGAATGGAGCTTCCACAGCTGTCTTCTGCCTACATATGTGCTGCTTGGGTTTCTCTTCTTATGTACTCATGGTGGATGTGACCTCAGGATCATTTACTTTGCTTATCATGCAGCCGATAGCTCTCCCCTTGCCATCCCCTACACAGTAAATTATTGCAAAAGGAGTATGTGTTCTTACTTGCATTATTCCCTCCTGTTCTTTCCCAATGCATGTAAGATTTTCTCTATAGAGTCTCTTCATTCCAGAATGAAATGTATCCTAAATAGGCACATTTCTTAAATGCTTAGAGTTGAAACACATAGTTGAAGAAATGACAGAGGATATCAGCAACCCACAGGGCAGATGGGCATCTAATCAGCCTTCAGTTTGGTTAAGACACTGAATGGACATTGAATTTGAGGAAAGACAAAGGGCAAATACACTTGTCTTTTTCTTTTTAGGAAAACTTTACATCATGGGAAGGAGTCTGAGAAGTATTTTTTCTATTGTTTTCTCATGTTTTAGATTAAATCATCAGTCTACCTGAATAGCCTTGGTTATTACCACCTCTTCCTACTACCTTAATCCATATATTAATTAGAGGCTAAAAAGACATATTCAGAAATCAAGTTTTTCAGTAATCATGACAGATGCATTCATGTATGTATGGAGGTATATGCAAATATAAATTTATGTATGAGGACACAGCTTGACATGGAGATGTCTTTACCTCAGTCAGATTCACTTTATTTTTAAGGAGGATCTCCCACTAAATATTAAGTTCACCATGTCAGCTGATCTGCTCATTAGTGAGCCCCCCTGATTCCACTATCTAGTTTTCCCAGTGCCACAGTTTTACAGGCCTGCACCCCTTTGCTGGCTTTTATAGGGATGCTGAGATATGAACTCAGGTTCTCACATTTGCACACCAAACCATTTACCATTAACCTTCCTTCCTAGTACTCCAGATACTTTCTCTATTGTGCACAGAGGTGCTTGGTTACTTTCCTAGCTTCTTTTAAGTTATTCTTTGTAGCTAAGCCACGGAGATAGCTGTTGCTTTCATCTTGAAGACAAATGATATAGGGCTGAGGAGTTAATAAATAGCTTGCCCAGACTTGTAAGATGTATAGTATCTTAGTTAGAGTTCAATTGCTATGAAGAGACATTGTGACATTGCAACTCTTAGAAAGGAACACTGGCTAAAAGAGATTTAGTCCATTATCATTGAGGCAGAAACCATGGCAGCACACAGGCAGACAAGGTCATGGAGAGGTAGCTGAGAGTTTTACATCTTGATCATCAGGTAACAGGGAGAGACACTAGGCCTTGTTTGAGTTTCTGAAACCTTTAATCCTTCCTCCTACAAGGCCATATCTTCTAATAGTGCCACTCTTTATTGGCCTATGGAGGGCAGTTTTCTTCGAACCTTCACACATAGATTAAATATGAACCAGTAAATGCTCATATTAAAGCCCTTGGCATTTCCATGGTCTCTTAATGTATTTAAAATGAATTACGATGTTGATTATCTTGGACATGCACCTACAAACAAATTAAGATGGAGATAGAGTTCATTCAGAAAGCGCACTTCTTGTTATGTCAAGCTGCAGTAAAGAATGGAACAGCTTGGGGTTTACAGTTCTTTTCCCCTTTGTACCTTCTTCCCTTTACCTCTGTCTTTCCTTCTGTCTACCCTACATGTTCTTTTGTACGACAGCCTCTCAGGCTTCACTGAGTCAGTGGTCCAATATTATTCATGTTCTGCATGTAGAAAATTCATGTTTGAGTGGTTTGAACAGGCACAGTATGAAAATTATTGAATTAAAAATGCATTTTCTAGGGAGGGCATTGAATAAGAACAAAGTAGATCAACCACACATACAGTAAGGCTATGTCTGTTAGTACATTCCTGGTGTGAGCAACGTTGCCAAGTTGCTAGGATACCAGCCAGTCTCCTTTCCTTCTTGTCCTCCTCCTTTTCCTCTTCACCTATGAGAAGACATATGTAGGTATGATAATTCAAAAACTAGTTAAATTTTGTAGCATACCACCCTCACCAAGTTTCTGTTATCTGAAGGTGAAGAGTCGACTACTTCATATTCAGGGCTGACAAACTGGCAGTATATTCATGTGTTGGAAAGAAAAAAAAGACAGTCTCAGTCAGGCCTGGTGGTTAATGACTTTATATCAGATGCTGGGAAGGAATGGCAGGCAGCTCTCTGTGAGTTGGAGGTCAGCCTGATCTACAAAGCAAGATCCAGGACAGCCAAAGCTACCCAAGGAGACAAAGTTTCAAAAGGAGGAAGGAAGAAAAGGAAGGAGAGAAGGATAAAAAGAGAGAAGGAGGAGGAGAAAGAAAAAGAATGAAGAAGCAGGAGGAAGAAGAGGAGAAAAAGGAGGAGGAGGAAGAGGATGACAGTGAGGGGGAGGAAGAGGAGAAGAATGAGACTGGCTGGTGTCTTAGCAACTAGGCAATGTTGTTCACACCAGGAATATACTAACAGACATACCCTCATTTGAGAGACCAGATCCATCCTCCCTTGAATGACCCACACAGCCTTGGGAGGAAGGCAAAGAAGTTGGGAGATTCAGACTCCAGCTACACGGTTGATGAAGCCCTCAAGCAGAAATCAAAACCAGAAAACTTTCCTTCATGGACTCAGCAACAACAGGTTTTTTTGACACATTCTTTCACTTAAAGAACATAAAGTCACATCCAGTGGAACACGCCTATAGTCCTATTTATTTGGAAGGCTGAGGAAGGAAGGTGATAAGCACGGGGACAGCCCCATTACAGAGTGAGTGTAGGGCCAGCTTAAACCACTATATTAGACACTGTCTCAAAATAAAAAATAAGAGGAGACCAGCAAATGTTGCCCTACTGGAAGAGCTTCTGTCTAGCATGAGGAAGGCCAGGTTCCACTTCTAGTGGAGGACAAACAGAATGGAAATATCAAGAGTAATGCTTATTTTAGATAAAAGCCAATCTGCAAATGATATATTTTATATTCAATAATAAAACCATTTTTCTTTTTGTGTGTATTTATTTATATGCAGGTCTATGTATGCACATGCATGTGTTCATGTGTGCATGAGCATGTGAGTGTGTGTGTGTGTGTGTATGTGTGTGTATGTGTGTGTGTGTATGTGTACAATTTTGGATGGCTATTCACCTGTTTTTGTGATACAAGCTCTTTCATTGCTGTAGGCTCACCTGCGAGGCTAAAGTGGGTTACTCGTGAGGCTCGGGGATTGTTGACTGACTCAGTTGCATGAGCCCTCATGGTTTGAGGGATCAAGTTCAGGTGTTTGTGTTTGTGTAGCAGGCAGTTTACTAGGTAAGCTGTCCTCTGATTTCAAATTTCCATTTTTATATTCTACTGAAAAATGAAATAGCTCTTTGTATTTGATTACTATTATCAATACTTGAGTGGAAAGGGATTAGAGGGCGAGCACATGGTAAGGGTTAGAGTGAATGGTAAGGATTAGAGTGAATGGTAAGTGTTAGAGTGGATGATAAGGGTTAAAGTGAATGGTAAGGTTTAGAGTGTAGAGAAGAAAGAGAAGAAGTGCAGTGATTTAATTTAAAATGTAAAACTAAATAAACAATTTCTGTCTAAAAGAATATAAAATGAAACAAATAATACTAAATTTTGTTAGCTCAACTTTAGACCATTTCTTTTTCCTCTCCCAAAGTGGTTCTTCCTATCTATCTATAATGCTGATTATTTATAGATTTTTTAATGAGGCCACTTCCCTCCACATACACCCCTATTCCTTTATGAATATATCTATGTGCTTCATCACCTTACTAGCACAGTTCATGTACACATGTACACCTGCAGATGTATTCTCATGTAAGATATTCATCACATTTTAACCACAGTCCATTACTGTGTGAGAGGTGGCCATTACTTGTCTTTTTGGCACAGTCTGGGGTTTGTGTATATAGTAATTTATAGTGACAGTTCACAAGAGTTCCTTCAGTGAATGTGTCATTTATCCATGTCATCAGCCTTCAGCCTATCAAGCTGAAATGGATAGCAATAGCTGTCAGAAATTGGAATATACCATCCTTACCTAGACCTTACAGAGAGACAAAGACATGTGTTTAATCCCCATGGACAGCAGAGACACAAGAAGTGTTTTCAGTGGCATCCTGGGAAAATATGTAGTTCATCATTCACTGATGGGTTTAGAATCAACACAGCTTGTACCACAAAAAAGCCACCAAAGTCCCAGAGAAAGAATAGGCTTTCAAATTCCATTATTATGCCATAATTTACATATAAAGCTCATTCATTTAAAGAATTAGACTCAGTGATTTTGGTATAAGTAGCTAGGATCCCCTACTAGGACCTAATTTCAAACCATCCACTCACCCTTGAAGAAAGGAATATTATTAGTGAATACTGCTCATGCCTCAGTAACCTCCAGCAGCCCCACAACCACTGTGAATTTTAATCTCTAGGATTTATCTGTCCTGTGAATCAGATTTTAATGGGATCATTGAGCATGTGGATCTTGTAACTTGATTCTTCCACTATCTTAACTCTGATCTGTATTGCCAAGTGAGATCTCTGATGTAACTCTGCACAGCACATTTTATATCTAAATTCATATATCTGCTTTTATATTGAAGGCAAAAATAAATTTAAGCCACTTGATAACCCTTGAAGAACTGTATATATAGTATAGCTCATTTAAATTCTGTTCAGTTTTAACTGTCATTAAAAATGCTGCTTTGAGAATCCATAAAACTTTTCTATGTATCTGTGTTATCTATTTTGCAGTACATATTTAGGAAGAGAGTCATTATGTCATATGATTACTCTATATTTAATATGCTGAAACAATTAATGCCTTTTCAAAATAATTATAATAATTATGTTACATTTTCACCAGCAATAAAGACCACATAGTTTACAATGCAATAGTACTAATTCTTATAGGTATAACTTACAAATTATACAATTCCCCCAGACAGTAGATATATTTTAAATAAACATACTATTGATATCTGAGAAGGCAACAAGGGAAATCAAAATCACTTTTTGATAATGTAACTTTAAGAAAGTATGTGTATTGACACAAACAAGGGTAGCCAGAACTGTAGATTACAGGGACCCAGAATATTCCTCAAAAAACTACATGCTCCTGCCAAAAGACATAGGAAGTTATTTTATGGACAATTGGTGTTTCCGAATGGTCCTTCTTACACAAAGCAGAAGGATCTCTCTCTCTCTCTCTCTCTCTCTCTCTCTCTCTCTCTCTCTCTCTCTCTCTCCTCCTCCTCTCTCTCTCTCTCTCTCTCTCTCTCTCTCTCTCTCTCTCTCTCTCTCTCTGTCTCTCTCTGTCTCTCTCTGTCTGTCTCTCTCTGTCTCTCTCTGTCTGTCTCTGTCTCTCTCTGTCTCTGTCTGTCTGTCTCTGTCTCTCTCTGTCTGTCTTTGTCTCTGTCTCTGTCTATCTCTCTCTCTCTCTTTTAGAGAGTGATTTTCTATGTAGACCTGGTTACCTGGTTGCCCTAGAACTTGGTCTTAGCCTCAAACTCAGAGATCCAACTGCTTTTGCTGCTGGTGGTATCCATCATCACCTCCAGGCTCAGAAAAACATTCTATCTCAGGACAAAAAGCCTCTTAGCAGGCAAACACACACACACACACACACACACACACACACACACACTCTCACACACACACACACACACACACAGAGAGAGAGAGAGAGAGAGAGAGAGAGAGAGAGAGAGAGAGAGAGAGAGAGAGAGAGAGAATGGTACCTTTAGCAATAATCTAGAAGAACTTTCATCCCTGTTGTGGGAAATGAAAGTTCCCAACCTCTGTAGCTGAAAGGTGACAAAAGTTGATTGTGTGAATGAAATGGAATTATGAACTTAAGAAGAAGCTGACTTGCTATTATTTGCCATAGATACAATTTCCTACTTAGACAATCCAAAGTTGTGCAGAAGAAACACAATACTTAATAAGAATCTCCATTTGGCTTTTGGGATAAAAATTAAGAACAAAAAATCATTAACAGTTTTTCATTATTAGTAAATCAATGTAGCACATTACTCTGTATTATCATAGTATCTATAATCTTCTACTTAATACTCAACAATGAATCAAGACTCTCCCAAATTTATCCATGGAAGAGATTGAATAAATAAAACTCTAATTGTAGATTGAAACAATTTTAGAAAATAGAGAATATTCAAGGGCTTGCTACAATAATATAAATGTAATCTTAAAGGTATTTATACCTAAAATGGTGTTGCTTTGGCCTTGGTCTGAGGAATTAAATAATAGAAAAAGAATAAAGAATCAGGAAGCAGCCCTTAGGCACATATGCAGGTTATACACAGTAGAGTTGGAGTTAGATACAGAGGAAAAACCTGGATGATTCAGTGAGCAGCTTGAGAGTACAGCCCTGGTGACTTTGTCCTTTTCTGAACTTCCAGAACATCATCAAGCCTGTGCAGCAAGAAAGCTATTTTTGTGTTTCATCCCTGGAAATAATAGAAAAAGCCAGCAAACATACTAGGAACTTACTCATCAAGAAAGTACAAAACAAAGCTTTGCGGTCTTGGTAGAATTCTTGAATTTCTGAATATTTCATGTGTTTATTTATTTTGGCTTTTCTACTCCCCCTGCTTAGTCTCTCAGTCAACACCAGGCACAGAATTCTCTAGAAAGAGAATTTTAATGTGCTGGCCTCGGGCAGGTGATAAGACAATGCTGGGCTCCTAAGAGAGAGCAGAGCTTGATGGAGGATTAGTGTTGTAGCTAGCTGTGGCCACTTCTGCATGAGGCCTGGGTTTGTCCCCAGAGGCTAGAGCCAGGGCGTTCTGCCCATGTGACCCATGGCAGCATGTAGTGCTCTGTCGCTGGGGAGGGGGCAGGCAAGCATCTCCATGAACCGCTTCTGCACTGGCTGGTGTCATCCTGAGGCGTGCTAATGAGGACAAACAGATGGTGGCTGGCAGGGTATTCTCTTCAGTGTGATATTTCACTTATGTCTGATATCCATGCTGGATCACTCCTGGACAAAAATCAATTTCCCTTCTGTTTACATCAAAATTCCTCTTCTCTCCTTAGTGTCTAAATATCACTGGAGATGCCTTTTCATACTGAGATCTCATTTTGTTTAGAGAAGTGAAATGGCATAAAAATGTACTCTGTTCAGGTGTAGTTTTGAACACATGGTAGGAAGCAAAATTCTTCAGATTCAAGAGATCGCCTCAGAGAATCAAGAATAAGACGGACAAAATGCAGGCCCCAAGCATCACCAATCCTACTAAGGTAAAACAGTGTTTAGCAAGTATCAACTGAAAATAAGTAGAATTTATATGCATTTTTTTACATTACTAATTTCATCGCAGGAAACCGTTAGCAATATAGAAAAGAGCTTCAGCTGAGTCTCGACCGCCATAATAGAAATAATATTGAGTGGAGAGAAAGAGGAGTCAAATACATTTAAATCCTGTGGAACTGTGATATAAAAATCCACCTCAAGTTTGACCCTATAAGGTGATTTCTCTATTAATTTCAATAAATAATAGGCTGGTACCTAAATTTGAATTTTCCCTGAACATTGGTAGAGGAAAGGATGCCAGTCTGCTGTACCCTTTAGCAATGATTGTTACGACGCCTAAACAAAATGTGTGTCCATGTGATGATGGTGGGTGTTCCAGGGAAGTCATCAAGCTCATGGCTCACTTGGGAACCACTAACTGGTAGTAAGGTCCTATATAGTCTGTCCAGAGGTAGAAGCATCATCGCAGCCTCTAAAGTGAAGTTTTCACTCTGGGGATCAAATTCCTGACGAGAATCATATAGGCTGTAGAGCAGTCGTCCTCAATGTTCCTAATACTGTGACCCTTTAATATAGTTCCTTATGTTGTGGTGACCCAAACCATAAAATTATTTTCATCCCTACTTCATAAGTGTAATGTTGACACTGTTATAAATAATAACGCAAATATCTTATGTGCAGGATATCTGAAATACATCTTCTGTGAAAGGATCATTCGACCCTCAAAGGGTCATAACCCTTAGGCTGAGAACCACTGATGTAGAACAAACTACAGTATGATGAAGCAGGTCCTCAAGGAAACCAGTTGTGCTCAGGAATGCTAAGCTGGGCCCAGGTATCAACCCAGATACAAGGCGAGTCTCGAATAAGGTTAGCAGGCTACCTTCAGGGCCAGGTCAGATCAAGATCAAGGACAGAGTAGCTGACATGGTAGAGATGGGGGCAGCAATGGGAAATAACTGAACTGTCAATTATTCTAGTAACAAATGATATAAGATTTTGGGGGTGAGATTTTTAGGGGTGGGAGCTAGTGGCTAGAACTTGATGGCCAGCTGCTACGTGAACTGATTTAGTTTAGAGCTAGATAGGAGGATGAACAGCTTAGCTCTAGATGTATCATCCGTCTGACTAAACAAATCCCAGCACATCTTTAGCTTGTTTGTTTGTTCATGTTATCTGTATTTTGATGCTGGCTGGGAGATTTTGTCCTGAGGGGAGGGACAAAAATATTTCAGGGGAGATGAGAGTGTTAGATTGCTCATTCTTTCAATTGCCTTATTCATTGTTGTGGGCAGGAGTTAGGTTATAGTCTCAGAGTATGCAAAGAAAGATGTGAGTCTCTTGAGTTATCTGGGACTGGTGCCAGTGAGTCTCTCAAATGTAAAATACTAGGTCCATATCTCTTTGGTGAAGTATGGTAACAGACTTTTATTTGTTATTAGTAAGACATAAATGGAATGCCAGAAACAGATGCACCTAGCTGTTCTTACATCAGGATTATCTATTTATTCAGAACTTGCATTCTTATCATTGAAAATAATGTATAATTACATATACATATGTGTATTCATAATTCTTTATGAATACACGTGAGGGCATATTTCTTAGAGATTTTTGGCATTGCCTGAGAGGTATTTCCCTCTTTATCTGTGTCATAAATAACTTCTTCCTATGTTCATCTGTTAAGGACATTTTATGCCGGTCATTAGACCATTGGTGAACTTGAAGCACATGGAATTCACAAACACCTCACTGGCCTATAAAGAACCCTTTCCCGCATTGTGTACCAGGGCACCTAGGCTTGGATGTTGCAGGAATACAACTCTTTATTCCATGAGCATTTTATGAAGTCTGGGCCCTAGAGTTGGATCTAATGTCAGAACTGTTTAAAGCTACTGTCATGATGCTTACCTTTTAAATGAGGTCAAAATACCAGGCCACATTTCTGCAGAAGGAAGTGCCTGAAGATTTTTTTCAACTTTCCTTTTGCTTCTAGCATCTTATCCAATCATCATTTTCTCTGTAACAAGGAGATGTATTTTATTTTTTGAATTTTTCTTTCTTCTTTTTTATGAGGGGGCTGTTTTTTAAATTTATTTATTTACTTTACATCCCTATCACTGCTCCTCCTCCTGGTCCTCCCTCCCACAGTCTCTCTGCCCATCTCCTTTTTCTCAGAGTGGGTGGAGGTGCTCCTCGGTTTCTCCCCATCTTCTCACATTAAGTCTTTGTAAAGCTAGGCACATCCTGTACCACTGAGGCCAGACAAGGCAGCCAAGTTAGGGGAGCATATTCCACAGACAGAAATAGCTTTAGGGATAGCCCCTGCTCCAGGTGTTTGGGACCCACATGAAAACCGAGATGCACATCTGCTACATATGTTCCAGGGCCTAGGTCCAGCCCATGAATGCTCTTTGGTTGGTGCTTTAGTTTTTGTGAGCTGCACTGTTCCTGGTTAGTGGGCCTCGTTGATCTTCCTGTAGAGTTCCTAACTCCTTCATGGTCCTCAATTCTTCTCCCAACTATCCAATGTTTGATTGTGGGTTTCTGCATTCATCTGATCCAGATACTGAGTGGAGCCTTTCATAGGACAGCTATGCTAGGTTCCTGTCTGCAAGCACAACAGAGTGTCAGTAATATTGTAAGGGATGGGTGCTTGCCCATGGCCTGGGTCTCTAAGTTGAGACAGTTATTTCTTGATGATTCCATCAGTCTCTGCTCTATTCCACTGTCCCTGCATTTCTTGTAGATAGGATAAATTTTGGCTTAAAAGTTTTGTGGTTGAGTTGGTGTCCCTATCGCTACACTGGGATTCTTGCCTGGCTACCAGAGGTGGCTAGGTTTCATATCCCCACTAATTAATTAATTAATGTCTCACCCCCATTAATTCTTGGGAAGATCTGCTATCCCAGGTCTCTGGTATATCCTAAAGATGGCCCCCCACTCAACTCCCCACCTAGTTGCAGATTTCCATTCATTCTCATGCCCATCTGGCCGTATCTCTTTTCTCTCCTCTCAGGTGATCCTGACATCTCCCCATTTCCCTTCCCATGCCCTCTTTCATCAAGTTAACTTCCACACTCTGCCTTTTATGACTATTTTCTTCTCCCTTCTGTGTGAGATTCAAACATCCTCATTTGGGCCTTCCTTTCTGTTTCATTTCTTTGGGTTTGTGAAGTACAGTGTGAGTATCCTGTATTTTATGGCTAATATCCACTTACAAGTAAGTACATACCATGCATGTCCATTTGGGTTCAGGTTACTTCACTCAGGATGATATTCTCAAGCTCTTTCCACTTGCTTGCAAGATTCATGATGACTTTCTTTTTAATAACTGAATCTTATTCAATTACGTAGATATACAACACTTTCCATTCTGTATTCAAGATTTTGTCTATTATGAATAAAACTGCTATGAACATAGTTGAACAAGTGTTCCTATGGTATAGTGGGGTATCACTGGGGCATTTGCCTAAAAGTAGTAGAGCTGGGTCTTTAGGTAGAACCATTCTCAGTTTTCTGAGAAACCACCAAATTTATTTCTAAAATGGTTGTACAAGCTTGCACTTCCCCCAGCAATGGAGGAATGTTCCCCTTGCTCCACATCCTTGCCAGCATGTGATATCACTTGAGTTTTTGATCGCAACCATTCTGATGTGTATAAGATGGAATCTCAGAGTTGTTTTGATTTGATTTGATTTGATGACTAATGACTTTGAACATTTCAATAAGTGCTTATTGGCCATTCTAGATTCGTCTGCTGAAAATTCTGTTTAACTTTGTATCCCATTTTTTCAATTTCTTAGATTTATTGCAAAAATATTCATGAGATGTTTTAATTAAATATAAATAATATATGTAATATTACTTTTATGCCTTAATTTTGTATTCTAAAAACATTCATCTTAGTTATATGTTCCAAGAACTTTACTTTTTAAAAATTCACTTTACATCCAGCTCACTGTCCCTCCCAATCACTCCCTCCACAAGTCTTTCTCTCACTTCCCCTTTCTTCCGAGTGGGTGGGCACCCCTAGTATCCCACAAACCTGGCACATCAAGTCTGAATCTAGGTGCATCCTCTCCTGCTAGGCCAGACATGGCAGCCCAGCTAGAAGAACATATTCCACAGACAGGCTAACGCTTTTGAGATGGCCCCTTTTCCAGTTGTTTGGGATCTGTAACATATGTATGAGAAATCCTAGGTACAGTCCATGTATGATTTTGGGTTGGTGGTTCAGCCTCTTAGAGCACCAAAGGGCCCAGGATAGTTTACTGTGTTGGTCTTCTTTGGGTCCCATAATCGTTTGCCTTATTCTTCAAAAGTCCCTAGGCTCCATCCATTATTTGGCTGTGGGTGCCTGCATCCTTAAGCACAATGCCAAACTCATTCTCCGATGCCCCAGTCACTGTGATACCTAACCCACACAAAGACTCAACAAAGAAAGAAAACCTTAGATCAATTTCTCTTTTGAACACCAATGGCAAAATACTTAATAAAATACTTGCAACATGAATCCAGGAATACATAAAAAGCATCATCCACCATGATCAAGTAGGGTTTATCCCAAGGATGCAGAGACGGTTTAATATATGAAAATCTATCAATGTAATACACCATATAAGCAAGGTGAAAGGGAAATAAATCACAGGATCATCTCATTGATGCTGGAAATGCCTTTGACATTATTGAACAATCCTTCAGGTTAAAAGTATTAGGACAATCTGGATACAAGGCACATGCATAATATAATAAAAACAATATACCGAAAGCCAATAGTCAACATGAAACTAAATGGAGAGAAACTTAAAGCAATTCTACTAAAATCAGGGACAAGGCAAGGCTGCCCATTCTCTCCCTGTTTATTCAATATAGCACCTGAAGTTCTAGCCAGAGCAATAAGACAAAAGGGAAAAGAGGGATATGAATTAGAAAAGAAGAAGTCAAACTGTTGCTATTTCTGGACGATATGACAGTATATGTAAGTGACCACAAAAACTATACCAGAGAGCTCTTACAGCTGATAGTAATTCAGCAAAGTGGCTGGATAAAAATTAACTCAAAGAAGTCAGTAGCCCTTCTTTATACAAATGAAAACCAGCTGAGAAAGTAATTAGGGAAACAATACCCTTTACAATAGGCATGAATAATATAAAATATTTTGATATAATTTTAACCAAGCAAAGGAAAGATCTATATGACAAAAAGCTTCAAGTCTCCGAAGAAAGAAATAAAAACCCTAAGAATATGGAAAGACCTCCCATGCTCATGGATCAACAGGATTAACATACTGAAAAGGAACACCTTATCAAGGGCAATCTACAGATTCAATGCAATCCTCATAAAAATTCTAACACATTTTCTTATAGACCTTGTAAGAACAATTCTCAACTTCATATAGAAATTCAAAAAACCCAGAGTAGCCAAAACAATTCTGAACAATAAAAGAACTTCCAGAAAAATTGCCATCCCTGGCCTGAAACTGAACAGCAATAGTAATAAAAATTGCCTGATATCAGTACAGAAACAGACAGGTGGATCAACGGAATCAAATTGAAGACCCAGAAATAAACCCCCACACCTATGAACCCTTGATTTTTGATAAAGAGTACAAAACCATAAAATGGTAAAAGGAAAGCATCTTTAACAAATGGTGATGGTCTAACTGGATGTCTACATGTATAAGAATTCAAATAGATCCACATTTATCCTCACACAAAACTGAAGTCCAACTGGGTCAAGGACCTTAACATAAAACTGGATACACTAAATCTCATAGAAGAGAAAGTGGGAAATGGCCTGGAATGCATTGGTACAGGAGACAATTTCTAAACAGAACACTAGTGTCTTGGCTTCTAAGGTCAACCATTAATAAATGGGACCTCATGAATCTGAAAAGCTCCTGTAAGGTAAAGTGCACATTCAATAGGACAAAATGGCAGCCTATAGATAGGGAAAGGGTCTTCACCAACCCTATATCTGACAGAGGGCTAATGTCTAAAATTTATAAAGAGGTCAAGAACTTAGACATCAACAACCCAAATAACACAATTAAAAATGTGCTACAGAGCTAAACAGAGGAATCTCAACAGAAGAATCTTGAACGGCAGAGAAACACTTAAAGAAATGTTCAAAGTCATTAGTCATCAGGGAAATACAAATCAAAACAACTCTGAGATCCTATCTTATACCCATCAGAATGGTTGACATTAAAAACTCAAGTGATATCACCTGCTGGCAAGGATGTGGAGCAAGGGGAACATTCCTCCATTGCTGGTAGGAGTGCAAACTTGTACAACCACTTTGGAAATCAATTTAGAAGTTTCTCAGAAAACTGGAAATTGTTGTACCTCATTTTTAATTGGGTTATTTGACTCTAACTTTTTGAGTTCCTTATAAACTTTGGATATTAGACCTCTTTCAGATGTAGCATTGGTGAAAGTCCTTTCCCAGTGTAGGCTGCTGTTTTGACCTAATGATGGTATCCTTTATCTAACAGAAGGTTTTCAGTTTTATGAGATGTCATTTATCAATTATTGATCTTAGAGCCTGAGCCATTGGTGTTCTGTCCTGGAAATTGTCTCCTGTACCAATGAGTTCCAAGCTAATCTCCAGTTTCTGTTCTATTAGATTTAGTGTATACTGTTTTATATTGAGGTCTTTGATCCACTTGGACTTGAGTTTTGTGCAGGGTGATAGATATACATCTATTTCCATTCTTCAACATGCAGGCATCCAGTTTGACCAGGTATTTTGTTTAGAAACAGCAATTGAAATTACTGACTACTTTTCAGAGATTATAAAATAAACTGTTTACCCATCAAAGTGGTGATAAGACACTAAGCTAAAAGAAGAGCAGGAAGCTGTAGGTAGGCATTATATGCCAAAAAAAAAAAAAAACCTGAGATTGCCAGGCAGCAGACATCTGTACCACTTCCTCAAGCCAAGCCTAGGACAACAGAAGGATGTTTAGCCAGTGTTTTCAAAGGACTAAATGGTAGAACCCAGGAGCACCAGTGGCATAAGCAAGACATGTGGCGCTGTGATGGAGAATTCTCTCTTTTTCAAGGATGTTGGACTTCTTGTTCTGTTAAGTATTTGTCTGATTGGCTATAATGCACCCAAATTTCAGAGGCCAATGATAATCTTCTCCACAAAATTCTTTACTCTATCAATACAATTGTTAAAAGTGGACATATATTGTTTTGGGGTGATGTAACTTTCTACCTAGAAAATAGTGATTATTAAAATTATAATTCATGCAAGAGCTGAGAAAGTTACAAATCCAATTTGAATTTTATATTTGGATTTTTTGAGCATTCCAGTTAAAATCATAATTTATTTCCTGTTGCTATTGTTGACTGCTGTCTTTTGCTAAGTTAATTCTAAAATGCATGTTAGAATTGATCATATATTTTTTCATGATAGAAGAAAACTCAGTTGTGATCTAAGGTAGCTCTTGTGAAAGATGAAAATTGTTCTACTAGATAGCAAATTGCATTTCCCTAATAACGAATACACTCTATTGATTTAAAAATAAAATCAGCTAAGAAAGAGAATAAGGAGCTTAGAATCAGAGACAAATATTTATAGAAACATGAGTCATCACAGGGTTTGAAATGCTGGTTATTTTTTAAATGATAGAATATTTAATCAATGGAGCTTGGGGAATTAATCATCAAACAAACAAAAGAAAGTTAAAATTGTATTTCTGCATTTTGATGTAGTGAGCTCACTTGATCCTCAACAAATGAACGAATCAATGCTAGGGAGAATAAAGATTTCATTATGAATGGGAAAACTAAAAATTTACAAAAGAATCAAGAATCCTAGATTTACAAAAGGAAGGTTGTGTTTGTTAAAAGGACATTCTGATATAGCCAAAAATTGATGAGGTAAAACAATTCATTTACTTTATTTTCCAGAAGAAAACCAAACAGACAAGTTACAACTTGAAGAATAAATATTCACATACTTAACTAGAAAATAATAATACTGTAAGTACATCTAGAAATCTTCTATTAACATGGATATGACAAAAATAAAATATATATGAAGAACAAGAGGCATGAACAGTCTTGCCATAGGTGATACAATAATAAAATACAGAAAGTTATTCACTGTTGATAAGAGAAATACAAATTAAATCCACAATGCTAAACTTCTTTCTTCCAATTACATGGGTTGATTTAGAAGTGTGATACATGTCAAAGGATGCTGGGAGTGTCCACTCATACACCTGGCCCAAAGAAGAAAGGAGTGTGATTGCTATGGACAGAAATCATCCACATCACAACTCTTTTCTCCTTCCTTCCTTCCTTCCTTCCTTCCTTCCTTCCTTCCTTCCTTCCTTCCTTCCTTCCTTCCTTCTTTCCTTCCTCCTTCCTTTCTTCCTTTTCCCCTTTCCTTCTTTCCTGAGACACCTGAGCTGGAACTTACCTGAAAGTCCCCTTTCTGAGGACTACCTTTCATAATATTATAAGGTACCATGCAAGCCCCAAAGGTGGGAAATAACTAACAGTCCAACCCAGTTATAATACTTATCAACCACAGCAGTAACCAGCATGTCAAAATAACCCTAAGGGTACAGTACCTTGGTGGTATATATACCTTGGTGGTATTCAAGAGCCCTCTAATTGGACTTAAGTCCCATAAACAGTAGGAAAGTCATGCGTAGTTACCAGAAAACTATCTAACTACCCAGAGCTAGTGAAGTGATGGTTTTTGGAGGAGAGCCTGCAAACTCTACTTTCCTAAACTAGCACAGTCCCTAACTCTACGCCTAATATTTGTCCTCACACCCACAGATAAGTGTAGATCTCACTTCTTACTAAGGAAACTTCTTTTTTCAACAGGCAGAGACCATTTCTGAAAACTAATTGATAACCAAAATGCTATAGGTCTCAGACCTAACAGAAAGATTTACAACTATTGTCCCTATGTCTCAAGGACTATTCCAGAAGGGGAGCAGGTTGTAAAAGTTGTGAGACTGTATCACTTAGGAGTGTCAGAAACTTCCATGACTGATCAAGATGAGCCGATAGACATTCTAAAGTGGATGGGGGAAGACCATGAGGTCTCAATCACATACAAAGAGCTACAGCAACTAAAGAATGTGAGATAAGGAGAAACAGTCCTCTCCAGACTATTGATTGATTATCCAACACCTTGAAAAATAATACAAATAGCATTATACAGTCTGAACAGGGTATATTGACATATTTAGGAAAAATAATATATGTAGTCAAAAATATACATTATTTAAAAAATTATTTGTTGCGAAGGTGGGGTAGCACATGTCTGTCTTCTCAACATTTGGGACTCTGAAGGCCAACTTGAGTTGTATAACAAGGTCCAGGCCAGACTGTCTCATTAAATAGCCAGACTCATTTAGTTTTTTAAAAGTCTGTTTTTATTTAAAAGTCCTATAGAAATTATTTTGGTATAGGATAAAATTTCTCTATGTGGTATAAGAAATCAAAATATAGTGGTGTTTTAAATAATTTATCTATCTATCTATCTATCTATCTATCTATCTATCTATCTATCTATCTATCTATCTATCTATCTCTGTAAGTAAAGAGTCCAAGATTAGACTGATGTGTAATTACGTGAAGAATCTCCAAACTTTATGGTTCTGGTATTAAACCATTATTATCTATGTCACTTCATTCTACTTCATGCTGCTCTAATTGTAAGTAGAACAACAAGTAAGCAAGGAAGAAAGAAAGAAAGAAAGAAAGCTAAAACTATGACATGCTCTTAACCATAATTAGAGTCATTTCTAATTTCCTAGGAGACTGACAGAGCAATCTTCATTTAAGATAGAGGATTGTAAGCTAAAGGCCAGCCTGGGCTACACCCTGTGTTATTAACCCTTCCAAATTGTTAGGTATAATAGCTTCGATATACTAGCTTACTTTAAAATTAAGGAGATAATTTCTCTTACTACAGAAATCTTTACCAAAATAGTATCCTTACAGAGGATGGCTCTTGGAATCATTTCCGTTCTTAGAATGGATATTTTGATTCAGAAACATGTAAATTAAATATAAATTTCAAACCTTTAAGATATTATAACCAAATATTTGCATTAGAGTCAACAGACATCATTTAAAAGGCATTTTATTAATTATTTGAGTGTTTCACACAGCTTATTTTGATTATATTAATTTTAATTCCACCCCTTAATTCCTTCTAGACCCATTCCTATCTCCCTACCTCCCCAACTTTGTTTCTGCTTTAAAAATTATTTTAAACATTTTCTTTAAGACCAACCATTTCTAATTATGCTGTCCATATACTGCCATCTGTGAAGTCATTCATTGGAATGTGGTTGACCTACTAGAAGCCACATCCATAGGAGGAAAAAAAAACCCTGACATAACATAAGACATCAACTGTCCATACCTTTTCAGTTAGGTTGTGGGCTCATGAATGACCCAATCCATGCCAGAGTAGCTAGATTTTATATAGATATTTTACAGGTAACTACAGATGTTTCACATTCATAGTAGAGTGGCTCTGTCCTGTCCAGAGGCACTGCTTTGCTCTGGTCATTCCTGACCTCATGCTTTTATACTCTTTTTGTTCTATCATGTGAGATGGTTCTTGAGCCTTAGGAAGGAAGGTGATAATAGCTGTCTCATTTGTATTTGAGCACTTGATAGACACTTATTCTATGCACTTCGGCCAGTTGTGCATTTCTGTATCAACTACCATTCACTACATGAAGAAACTATTCTGGTGGAGAACTTCACTAACTATGGATAGAGAAATACAAATTTAGAATGCAGTTTGACTTTTTTTTTTGCATTTTGCCAAAGAGCACTAGTTGGTTTTTCTGTAGAGCTTGGGAGCTGCCCAACCATGGGTTCTAGACCAGATTTACAATACCAAGTAGGGATTTCTTCTTGAAGTGCACCTTAAGTCCAATCAGAAGGTAGTTGGTTAACCCTATAACATTTCTGTCACCGGAGTTGTTAATCAGAGTTGTCAAGAGACTCCTTAAACAATATATGATATTGATAATTGCTCTTGGTTGCCACCAGAACTTAGTGGTAAGATCATATTGCTGAAAGCATAACTATATATCTATATTCATATATATTTTTCATATAATACATGCTGACTACAGTTTCCAATCCCTTTGTTCCTCACAGTTCTTTGACTCCCCTCTCCTCCAGATCTACTCTTCTGGTTCCCTTCAGAAAGGAGCAGGTCTTTCAAGGATATCAACTGAACACAGTAAAACAAAATACAATAAGAATAGGTACAAACCCTCATATCAAGGATGGATGAGGCAACCCAGTAGGAGGAAGAGGTTCCTAAGAGACTAAATTAGCAATCATGGTGCCTGCATAGTTCAGCACTTGGTCCTCTGTGTGTGTGTGTGGGGGGGGCATTGGTGTGTATGTGTGTATGTGTGTGTGTGTGTGTGTGTGTGTGTGTGTGAGTGTGAGTGTGCTTGTTTAAAAGAAACTTTCCTTTCCATGTTCATGAAGACATTCTAAAATTTATTTTGGAGTTGATGATTAAGTGTGGCCAGACTTACAAATCTACTGTTAAATGTGTCTCTGGTTTTGAACCTCATGATTACTGAAATGAAATATAACCATATATTTTCTTTGTTTTTTAAAGAATCAACATTGAGTTGAAAAAATTATCTAAATAGCCTATCTTATCTGACCCAGTAAATACTGATATGGTAAAGCAGGGCTCAATCATACAGATTAGTTACTGGAGATATAACTTAAAAATAATTTTTTGAGAACTTAATGTAAGTACTGTACCCCTGCCCCTCCTTCCAACTTCTTACAAGGAGAGAAGAGGGATAAATAACCCTAAGTATGTTTGCATAGAGCCACTGTGAATAGTACTACTTAATGTTTACACACACACAGACACAGACACACACACACACACACACACACACACACACACACACACACAGAGTGTGGTGACTTTGCACCACTTGGATTGACAATGCTCTTCCCCAAAGCAATAGACTATCTACCAAAAACCTCAGTGTCAGGCTTAGGAAACTTTCTTTTGAACTGTTTTTCAAAGGAGTCCAAAAGACTCCCAAATAATATAGACTATCACCATGGTATTTTGCTGCCTTTGAGATGATAGTGCTGAAGACAGTATATACTTTAGACTAAGTGTTTTGAGGAAATGGTACTTTTAAAGCAAAATATCTTGTTCTCAATGGTCTTTTAAACCCTAAAACATCAATGGCTAACCTCTGTCCCTCAAGATAGGGACAAAAGACAATGTCATTCTAGTATCACAGATCAGTTCTCAACAATAACAAAATTTCTCACATCTTGTGAAAGTTAAATTTCTTCCAGAATTAAACTGGATATTTGTTTCCCTTAACTACTTCAAAGTTTTACTGAGTATAATTTGAAAAATGATACAAAACAGTCCATTGAATTGACCAAATTTTTGATGCTTACATTAATAGAATCCTAATGATTCTTTTTCTAGTTGTGAGACAGAGGGCAGACAAGAGTTTTGCCTCTGCTAAGTAAGGGTTCTACCTTAATGCTCTACACCCTTGGGATCCTTATTCCTTTCCTTTTATGTTGTGACAAGGTCTCACAGAGTTAAGTTATCTTGGCTTAAGTCAGTGTTTCCCAGACATTCTAGAACAAGCCATGCTCCTGCCTGACTTCTCAACTAGTTTCTCAAGTATTTCTTTGCACCCAAAGTAATGTTTAATCTTTAAGGTGACCCCTAGTGAATACTTTCAATTTCCCGGTTCTTTCTCACCTATAGTAGGTTGAACTATATCTAAGACACATGACACTATGATATTTATCTGAAAGTCAAGTCCATTTCTCAATTTGTCTAAAACAAACTTTATTCAGGTGAGGGAAGTTTAGTCGCACTGTTTCCTTTTAACTCTAGCTAACATTTGTGCTTACAGCACACTTCTGATATTTTCCCTCAACCCTGAGTGATCTTTTGTTAATTGTCATTGTGAGTAACTTGATACCAGTATTGCCACTTTTTTTCACCCTAGTGAAAAAAGATATTTCAAAACAACAAGATCTGTACTCTTGACAACCATCAGTCACATCCTACCAGTATTGACTGCAACTAATCACCACCTTCTTAACCACTGTGGCAGAGGTGATACTCACATTTTTCTCACCTCAGTCAGTCCTGCCTATCTCAAGCCTTGCTGTTAGACTATTATAAACAAAAGAAAAGAGAGAAAAGGGGGAAGAGATAGAGAAGAAGAAATAGTATCATATCTAAGGTTCTCTACTTAGTTGCTTAATAGTTACAAAGTTATCTGATAATGGAAGAAAGCATCCAAGAAGATAATCAAAGACTTGATAAACTATCCCACAATTATTAGATTTTTGCTAGAACTTACTTAATACCTGAAATGACAGATAAGGATGAGTGTAGTTGTTGAAACATAACAGAAACAAAGAGAGCTTTGCCTAGTTTCTTGGTATGTGACCCATCGAATCAAGGGAGGACTATTTGTACAAAGGTACATAGTGTGTTTTCTCCGGGGAGCCTGGGAACTAGCCTCCAGGGAATAGCACAAGAGAATTCATTGCCAGCACTTGTCATAGGGCATCAAGTTGAGAGAACTGTCTGTCTTAGTTGAGGTTATTATTGCTATGATGACCATAACTAAAGCTACTTAAATAGGAAAGAATTTATTTGGCTTACACTTCAGTATTACTGTTAATCATCAAAGGAAGCAAGGCCAGGAACTCAAACAGCACAGTAATGTGGAGGGGGGAGCTAAGAAAAGGCTATGGAGGGGTGCTGTTTACTGGCTGGCTCACTATAGCTTGCCCAGCCTATTTTCTTATAGGACCTAAAGGGCATCTAGCTCAGGGATGGCCCTACCCACAATCAGCTGGGCCCTCCCCCATCAATCAGTAATTAAGAAAATGTCCCACAGGTTTGCCTACAGCCCAATCTTCTGGAGGCATTTTCCTAATTAGGGTTCCTTCCTCTTACATGAGTCTAGCCTGTGTCACAGTTGCATAAAATCAGCACAATTAACCCCTTGCCAGCTTGACAGACAACACTTTTACATACCTAACCTTTCCATTTTTTTGCTCATTCCCAAGATATCAGATTAATAAATAACACAAATATAAGACACATTGCAAACGTGTCAGTCCCGCAGTCTTTACCAATTCAAACACTTCAACTTTTTATTTTCTGTAAAAATCTACAATCTCTTTTAAAATCCCAAATCTCTTTTAAAAATTCAGTCTCTCAAACTGTGGCCTCCTATAAAATGAAAAATAAGCTAAATATTTCCTTACTTGAAGAGAGAGTAAACAGGGCACCGTAACAATCTGAAGGAAACCTCATTACAAACTTGTAAATAATTCATTGTTCAATGTCTGGGATCCGCTTACCTTTTTCACGGGTCACTTCTCTAGCTCTGCCCTCTGCAGCACACAGATTTTGTCCTCTAAGCTTAGGCAGGCTCCACTTCACAGCTGCTGTTGTTCTTGGTGGCCATCCCATGCTTCCAGCATCTCCAAAGCACTGGAGTCGTCAATCGTAACTTGGCTGCACTTTCACCTATAGCCTCTCCTGGCTTGATCATCAAGTCTTGCTCAACCTACTTTCTAATAGAACCCAGTACCACTAGCCCATAGTGGTACCCTCCCATCAATCACTAATTTAAAATATATTCTACAACCCAATCCTATGGAGATGTCTTCTCAACTTGGGTTACCTCCACTCAGATGACTCTAGTCTGTGTCTAGTTGACATTAAATTAGCCAGCACAGTCTCCAGCAATGAATTAGGAAAGGGCTTCTCTCTGCATCAGCAGCTTGCAAGCCACAAGGGCCTAGGATCTCTTTTAGGAAGAGGTATAATTCCCCCACCTGCACCCCATCTACAGTTCACAGATGTCACTTTCTTAGACTTTTAGACTGTTATTTTTGAATGATGTTTTGACATTATTTTTATCCATCTTCTACTTCTGGTCTCGGGTTCATCGTGTGATTTAGTTTGTATTGAAGAGTGAGGAGCACACCTCTGGCTTACAAATGTTAGTTGTGCAAGTACTAATATAGTAAGGTGCAAGAGAGGTATCATGAGGCCTGGGTTGACCAAACAATTGCAGCTATATGTTTTCTGGATATTTCTTCATTTGTACCTCCTAGAGGGCTAGAGTGGAGGCATCTGTGAAAGGCCACCAGTACACAAGGGATTTAGTGTTTGGGTGGGTGGTTCTAGAAAGATCGTAGACCTAGAGACACTGATCAGTATTGTGTGGCCTCTCATATTGGCTCCCAAAGACCAGAATCATGTTAGCACTATGCTATCCTGGGAAGCAACATGAAGAAATCTACTTGGTGTCTGGGGTACTCTAGTTAGAAACTGTCAGGACTAAAAGGGTCATCATAAGTGGTGTTGGACTGGGGTATGTGTGCACTCAGGTGACGTCTTGCCCACAAACATTGCTGCCCAGCATCTCTTCCCTGTGTCACGAAGGGTGTTTTCGGCTTAATGATTCTCTATGCTGGACTGGGGAATAAACATTTCCCAGGGAGCACTGTGAGGATGGAGATCTTGGCAAATGATGGGAAAAATATGAATTATCAAAATTATATTAGGAGATTTGTGCTAGGCCACATAGAAGATTTATCATAGCCACATGCATTCTTACTTTCATGTCATTAGACAAGCAAATGCAAAGTACAGGGTATAAATTTTTCAAGAGGATTAGTGGATAGCACATGCATTCTATCCTTGTAATTGGTCTACTTCCTGCCATGACACATGCTGGGCTGCCAATGTGTGTTTGTTTCACTAACTTAGACTAATAGCAATCTTTCTACCTGATAACACACAGTAATAATTAGGGAAGATTTTTGTCAGGATGATTGGTCCCTCATTCTAGAAATAAAGACATCTGAACCAAGATACAAAAAGAACTGACTGCAAAGCTCAGTTTTGATTTCTTTGAAAACTACCTCTAATGAAGGACAAAAGATAGGAGAAAAACAGAGACAAAATCACAAGCTGACAGATGGGTCCAGCCTTGGTGTGAACACAGCTTAATTGGAAAGTAATCCCAGCAGCCAAGGTAAGAAATTAGAAAATGAATCAGGCACAGACGAGGGGTAAGGGAAGGAACCCACACAGCTGCCTGGTGGTCCAAGCATGTCTATGGATCACTGGCACTTAGACTTACCTTGTCCCTTGGAGGCTGCAAAGTCCATCACAGATTGCTACACCTACAGGATAGATAACGACATCTTCCTTTCTTATTGGGCACTTATTTGTAGTAGTTATTAATCTCTTGGCAATTTCCATTTGTCCAACCTCTGAGGCCAATGTCCAGAGTGTGCTCTCTGTCTCTGTCTTTGTCTCTGTCTCTCTCACCTCCTGTCCTTCTTCTTCTTCTTCTTCTTCTTCTTCTTCTTCTTCTTCTTCTTCTTCTTCTTCTTCTTCTTCTTCTTCTTCTTCTTCTTCTTCTTCTTCTTCTTCTTCTTCTTCTTCTTCTTCTTCTTCCTCTTCCTCTTCTTTTTCCTCTTCTTCTTCTCTTCTCTCTCCCTCCTCCTCCTCCTCCTTCTTCTTCTCTCTCTCTCTCTCTCTCTCTCTCTCTCTCTCTTCCTTTTCCTTCCTTCTCCCTCCCCTGATTCCTCCCTCATTTTCTCTTTCCTTAACAGAGTTTTAACATATAGTCACAGGCTGGCCTCCAAAGATTCATCTTACTGCTGGCATTATAGGTATGACTGCCCTGCCCAGTAGATAATTCTCGATCACAAAATCTGGGGTGCTTTTAGGAAAAAGCAGTCTCTTTTAAAAGGATAGATGCAGCTATTAAAATACTTGCCTCAGAGCTTAAACTAGTCTAGACCTGACTCTCACTAGAGTCTCAAGACCTTGACCACATTATTCCTATTGACTTGGAACTGTTTCCCCCACTGCCACCATGGTAGAAATTTATCTCAGCCTCTAAATTCAGTGATGCTGTGTTGATCAAGCACAGCAGAGAATGTGAGATGTTCTAAGGTGCAGAAAGCCCTGAGGAGAATTTCCTTAGGCAAAGTCATCATTAAATAAAACTAAGATAAATGAATAAAGAATACAAACTGGGTAAAAGTCATATTTAAAAATGTTTGACAAGTTGACCAGTGAAAAGTTATCTAGAGAAATGAAAAGGCTAAAGGGTTAGACAAAGTCAGAAAGAGATTGGCATATCTTGTGGGTCAGAATTAAAATTTTAAGAGACAGGGGAACAAGGGAAAATACTGTGATTGATATTTTCAGCAGGGCAGGGAGCAATTGAGGAGGATAGAAAAGAGAGAGGGGAGAGAGAACACTCTAGCATTGTCCTCATAGATAGGACAAACGGAAAATTCAGTATCTTTTGGTGTGTGTGTGTGTGTGTGTGTGTGTTTGTGTTGTCTTATGTGTGCATTTGTGAGGCTATACACAAGTGTGCACTTGTGTGTGGAAGCCAGAGGTTGATGTCAAGAAACTTCTCTGATTACTTTCTGCCTTTAAGGTGAAGATGGGAGTTCTAAGATCCTGACCTCTGCTCCTCAATACCGTGGAAAACTTCATCCATTGAACCATCTCCACAGCCCTGTTTTTTCAGTCTATTTTTTGAGATGAAGTTTCACTAAGCAACTGGCTAGCTTTGAAACCTGCTGCGTGAATGAGGAGACTGGTTTCAAACTCGGTTCCTCCTGTGTCTGCTTTCTCTGTGTTGGGGTTACCAGAATGTAACACTGTGGCCAGCTGAGACACTCATACTGCTTGGTGTTTTTAATTCTGCTCAGGAGGACATATTTATAGTGAGCAGACCTTTTTTTTTTTAACTGCTGATTATCCAGGTGGTAAATTGCTTTAGAGTTCCATGGATTCATTGTACAGGCACAATCAATCATAGAACTTTCTTCTCTTTAAAGTTCCCTACAGAGAAGTACCACAGCGGATGCAATTTTGGAAGTAGACATTAAATCACATTTCCCTCAAAGGGAGACTGGAAATCGTCTCAGAGCACCCGTGAACCCCCACAAGTGCTGAGATGAGTCTAACCATAAAGATTACCAGAGAGAGCAGCTGAACGTGAGAGACATGATTTCTTTCTAGTCACGGTCATCCTATCTCCGGGAAAAGAGTGTGTTCATAACCACAGAGAAACAGGCCGGCTGTCCAAGTCAGGAGTGAATTACAGAAGAAACAGTGCAAACTTTCACAGCCTGGAGAGAAAACCCCAGTTGTAAGAAAGTGGAACTGTGAGAATTATTTTCTTTAAACATATTTTTTCTCAGTCACTGGAATGAACACTTACTTTGCTAAAGTGTGAGAAACAGATATCAATGCTGGAGACACTCTTTGTATACTCGGTGCTACTTTCTGTAGGAAAACGAAGAGAGTAGATAACACCACTGCACAGCTGCAAGACTCAAACAGAATAAGGTGGTTTCCCAGTGCTGTTTACAAGAACCTGACGCTGGAGTGAGTTTCCCTGGCCACAAAGGTGCAAATCTAGGATGTCCAGATGGAGGCTCTTGCCTTCTGAATTTCAGTTCATACATTAAAGTCCTGGCGGTAGTTGTCTGAGAAACATCTCGGAAGCCAATTTTATCACTCTAACTTTGAATATACTTTACCACAATTCTTAGCAGTTTCCTTAGTTCTTTTGCTATTTCCAAAGCAGATACCAGGAAACTTGACTCTTCATTTCTGAATGTGCTGTAACTGTGTTTCTCCCACTAAAAGGATTTGGGGTGGGGAGGGTTGTAATCACATAAACATGTTGAAGAAAAGTTTTCACATTCATTAGTTCTGCAACTCATTGAGTTTCTTGTGCCTTTTCTCACACATGAGTTGTGAATAACATGTGCCTTAGATTTATAGTTTTCCTAGCCCACTGGTTTTCAATCTTCTTAATGCTGACACTCGTTAATACGGTACCTCATGTTGTGATGACCCCCAACCACAAAATTACTTTTGCTTCTATTTCATAGCTGTAATTTTGCTACTTTTATGAATCGTAGTGTTTAATTATATCTGTTCTCTGATGGTCTTAGGTGACACCCTAGGACCTCATGACCCACAGGTTGAGAATTACAGCTTTACAGCCTAGTGAGCAGGGCACAGTCAGTAAATGGCCACTGCCATTTTTATTTCTACCCCAAAGCATGTGCCTATACACTGTATGCACACAAAGAGTGATTGAAACAGAGTTGCACACACAAAATGACCCATCGGAAGGAAGACAAGGGGAAGATGCTAGAGAAACAGCCACAAGTCACATTTTTGCCAAAGCTTGTATTCCCAGCTTTCTGGAAGCCAGGAAGATTAATAACTAGTATCCCCTTCCTTAGACTAATGGCTTCATCTCGAGCATACTGAACTCCCTTACCCTCCCACATGCTTGGGGAGACATGTACCATCAAGATTGAAATTTTATGAATGCATAAAGCTCTTGAAAATTAATTTTGAGTTTTAAAAGTTAGCAATAGAGGATAAAAGGAGGCAAATGATTGACATAGACAATTTACAAATATATCAATAAAAGAGTGAATGCATAGGTCTACATGAATTATAATACAAAATAACGATTACACATGTATTTTATTATAATTGTCCCTGCTCATTATCAAAGCACATATATTTAAATAATGTTGCAAAGGAAAAGGAAGCAATACAAATAGCATGTATTGGTGGACACAGCTTGAAAAGTTTCTGCTGATGAAGGAAGGTTGAAATGTGTTTCAGAAAAGAAGGGGCAGGGATGGATGGAGAGATGGCTCAGAGTCTAAGAGGACACAGGCTAGGTTTTCAGCATCTACACGCTTTCTCCAAACCACTTTGAGAGGCTGTGATGCCCTCTTCTGAACTCTTTAGGCTCTTGCAGAAATGTGGTATACATAATTCCACACAAGCAACACACACACACAGAGACACACAGAGAGAGAGAGAGAGAGAGAGAGAGAGAGAGAGAGAGAGAGAGAGAGAGAGAGAGAGAAAGAGAGAGAGAGATATTTGGGCAACATGTTCTGTACAGTGGGGATCATTTGAAATATGTAGGTTGTATATAGAATAGGTAAGAACTCAACTAGTGTTGGAATAATGTGTTTAGGGCCACGTTAGGACTGCAGCTTGTAAGGTTAGTTAGGGAAAGCATAGGGAGCCTGCTGCGTCAGGTAGTGAGCAGTTTTGTAGTAATTTTCCTAGGAGATGATAAACATCTTACAGTAGTCTGGTAGTACTTTAAAGTGACACAGGGATACATGTGGAGCTAACAGTATACTGGTAAATGAACTGGATGGGCACTTAGGAAAAGTTTTAAATATTTATGTGCATGTAGGCAGGGTACTGTTGTTGTTGTTGGGGATGGTGATAGTGATGGTGGTGGTGGTGGTAGTTGGGGTGATGATGATGGTAGTGGTGATGGTGGTGGTGATGGAGGTGGTGGCGGTATGAAGGAGCCAGAAGAGGGTGCCAGATTGCCTGGAGCTGGAGTTTCAGGTGGTTCTGAGCCACCTCTGGTTCTTTAAAAGAAGAGCAAAGACTCTAACCTGCTGATCCACCTCTACTTAGGAAATTTTTATGGTGATTAATTTAGATGAGGTCTGATGGAGGAGGTGTCCACTCAGACACAGACAAGGATAATAGAGAAGACAGAATTGGATAAAGAGCTTACTGTATAGGTAGACTGAGGCATATGATGACTTTTATCTAATGCAAAATCAGTCAAATTTAAATCTGAGTTTCTATAGTAATAAGAAGTATCTTTGGATGAAAGCCTACACTGCCATCCCAGTTTAGAAGACTTAAGAAAAAAGTGCAACAAAAATAATACACACTCATTTTGTTACTCAAAGGGCAAATGGAAATATATAATCTCTCAGAAAGAAAAAAATGACACTGAATTTTTATCTTTGTTCAGGATTAGCATTTTAAAATTAATTAATTAACTAATTTACACCACAAATTCTGCCCTTTTTCCTAGATCCCCCTCATTGGGTTCCTTCCCTATTTCCCTTCCACTTTGCCTCTGAGAGGGTGGGCTCCTCATGGGTATCTCTCCACCCTGGTGCATCAAGTTTCTGTAGGACTAGGAACCTCTTCTTCCACTGAGGCCAAAAAAGGCAGCCCTCTGCTACATATGTGCTGGGGCTTCGGACAAACCTGTATATGCTTTTTGGTTGGTAGCTTAGTTTCTGGGAGCGCCCTGGGGTCCAGGTTAATTGACACTGTTGGTCTTCCTGTGGGATTGCCATCCCATTCAGGGCCTTTAATTCTTCTCCTATCTTTTCCGTAGGGGTCCCTAAACTCTGTCCAATCTTTGGCATAAACATCAGCATCTGTCACAGCTGAATAGAACCTCTCAGAGGACACGTATCCTAGGCTCCTGTCTTGAATCATAGCAGAGTATCACAAATAATGTCAAGTATAGATGCCTGCCAATGGGATGGGTCTCGGGTTGAGCTTGTCACTGGTTGGTCATTCCTTCAGTCTCTGCTCCACCTTTGCACATGCATTTCTTTTAGACAGGACCAATTTTGGGTCAAGAGTTTTGTAAGTGGATTGGTGTCCCCATCCCTCCACTGGGGGTTCTGTTTGGCTATTGGAGGTGTTGTCTTTAGGTTCTATTTTGGCTAAGGTCATTTTGGCTAAGGTTATCCACATTTACTCCTGGGAGCCTCCCCCATCCCAGGTCTCTAGGACTTCCCTTATTTCAACAATAATGTACAAATTACAAAGAGTGATGCCATCATATTTAAAGAACTGGGTTACCCAGATTATAAATTCTGTGAGACAATCTGCCATTAGAATAGTTCTCTGGGCTTTGTTATTAAAGGATTTATATCATACAGGCATTAAAAGTCAGTTTGTATACTCTCAGTCTTGTAAATTCTTTTCTGATATGTCTCCATCAACCTATTAATTTTCATCCTTCTTTATTTGCTGAACCTGGAATTTACCATTCTCACCACTTATTCCAGTTCTGACCCATTATTCTATGATTGGTGGATATTGCAATATAGTTATAATAAAATACCCAAATATATGAGCTGTTCACTCTGCGCCAAATACAGCAACTTCCAAATATCTTAATTTATTTAATAGCTAGAAGATGAGTGGACTGGTTGTAGATGAAGAAAATGAGATATGGGCAAGTGAATGGAATAGACTTAATATCATTCTACTAATGATAGAATATTTGCTTAGCATGCACAGAAATGTAGGATCTACTCTAAACACTATTAAACAGAAATATAATAAAAGATCTCACAAAGAATTAAACTGTAAGTACAAGGTCAAAACCTATGCCTTTAATCACTATTTTATGCTTTCTTTAGTTATTAATGATCTCCAACAAAACTTAGGAGGGCAAGAGTACTGAATGCCTAGAAAAAGTAAACAAAAATTAGTAACTGAGCCATTGGGAAATTTCAGACATATAGATCCCATTTTACCCAAATTGGACTGTAGAAGCAGCAGTGAAAGATCCCATCAGCATTGGACTTGTGGAATTGGATCTATGAGCTCTGCCACTTTCTCTAGGATGGCTGATTATTGCAATAGGGAATATTTGCATAGAGGTATGGGGATGTACAGGTTTTCTTTCACCTGAAAAAGACATAACAATGAGAAAAGAACTTGAAGAGCTGGAAAAAGATGCTTTCTTTTATCAGCTTGGTCATCTACCTCAAATGCAGATAACTGAAGAAACTCTCAGTCTCCCTGTTTTGTGAATGAAAAGAGCTTAAAGCACAGTAAGTCATGTCCGTGTGGTAGCTTACACACAGGAGAGGGCACAACACATGGGGCATCCATAGCAGATTGTTTCCTTGCTCTTAATCTTCACTTCTTCTTCCAGCAGCAGCAACAGCAGCAGCAGCAGCAGCAGCAGCAGCAGCAGCAGCAGCAGCAGCAGCAGCAGCAGCAGCAGCAGCAGCAACAACAACAACAACAACAACAACAACAAACCAGAACAAAGCAAAACAACAAGTTACAACAACCAAAACCTCAGTGGGCATGAGCAGTCATTGGGCATGAGCAGTCATTGTACATTCGCAAACCAAGAAGACTAATGAACTTTGTCTTTCTAAATGACTGGTTAAATTGTAGAGATACAGAATATAATTTTGATATTGCAATAATCAAGATACTATCTGGCCTTGATCTCACAGAATAGAAAATCTTCCCAGGATAGGAAGCCTAAGGTACTAGAAGCTAAGTGATTTTGATCTCAATTATGGGACACTGTATAGACATATTCCTGATATAAACATAAAATTATACTCAGTGTTATTTAGTACTGATATTTGTGCTCACTGACTGGCTTTTTTTTCCACTTGAAATCTAAGAGGTCCCCAAACAATACACTATTTTACTATTGTTCTTCATTGCCCACCAGAACTTGATGCTAAGACCTTGTTTTTGAAGACATGAACCATACACTTTGGTTACAGAACACAGAGAAACCAAGCTAGAATTGAGCTTCTTTATTGTTGTCTTTTAGAACATGTTATGCTCCCGGGGAGGGAAGGGGTAGAAAGCCATCAGTAGTCCTTCCAAGTTGTACTTCTTCTGAGCTATGATATTCATCTGCCCAGGCAGAAATTGCCCACTAGAGCAATAGCAGCTTGATTATGATGAACAGTCTTCAACTGCATTCTGATTAGAATTGAGGCTTGCCCTACTATAAGGAAGTCAGTAATTTAAATCTGGTCAAGACCCCATGGCTAGTGTCTAGTTACTTTTTTATTGCTGTGACAAGACCTTGTGACAAGGCAAGTTGTACAGGACTTACAAGAGGATGAGTCTATGACCATTATATCAGGTAGCACAGCAGTAGGCAGGCAAGTACATTTCTGTAGCAAGAGTTGAGAGCTTACATCTGATCCACAAGCAGGTAACTGTGGGGATGGTGGGGTGCATGAGCTTTTGAAACATTAAATCTTTCCCACTGTGATACATCTCTTCCAATAAGACCACACTTCTAACCCTTCCCAAACAGTTCCATCAACTGGGGACCAAGCATTCCAATACCTGAGTCTATGGGGTTCAATCTCATTAAGATCACCATAGCTAGAGATGTCAATGGCTTTAGAAAGGCACCTGCGTATTGAATTTTGCTAAATGAAAATGTTATTAAACTGACTTCTAATGTTTGTGTGTGGGATGATGTCACAGGTGAGGCAGGTACAAGATAGAATGAGGCCTGTCATTGGACAAGAAGGAAGGATGGGCGGGAGAAAAGTTTGAAGGAAGAGGAGGAGACTGGAAGAGGGGAGGAAGGGGTGGGGACAACATGGAGGCTGGAGATTAAGATTCCACGCTGTACCTTTACAGGTTGTTATGAATGTTCTTAAGGGATGAATGTGTACCGGTCTTTATATGTTTAGGTAGGCAATTATATCTTATCACTTGGGTTAAAGATTATTGTGTTGTGCGTTCTTTCATGTAGTGATTTAAGTATAAGAAAGTGTGCGGCGGCTAGTCTGGGCAGCCACGGAGTTAGAATGTGTGTTCCTGGCATAGAAACCTGCCGTGGGAACTAGATAGGTAGAGAGATTGTTGCCAGGCTCATGAAGAGGCCTTCAGCAGTGTGATATGGGATGGAGCAGAGCGGGTGAGATGCTTTGCTGTCTGAGACTTAAGAGATCTAGCAGATATCTTGGGGCACTGTGGGACGGACCTGGTGGGGGATAAAAAGACTTTTATTTTTTATATTTTTACAACAACAGTTTGTGTATATACCTATAGATTCATACTTTTCCCCACTCTCCTCAGAAACGCCTCTTACAAATGAAGGTAGAGTCTTAGAATTAGAAAATGTGCCGAAGATAATTGATGATGGAATGTCCCGCCCAAAACAGGACATTTATCCCACTCCTCCCAAGGCCCAGGGAATACCACAGAAGAAGCATCAGAAAGAATGTATGAGCCACAGGACATGATAGTGTACCCGGAATGGATACCTCCTGGACAGCACAAAACTGTTGCCCTCAGGAAATCCTGAGGTTGTGGATATTTGCATGAGATCTGTACCAGAGCTGGCCTGTCATTTCATCGGGGATAGGAAAGTTCACAGAAGATCTGTCCCTTCTTGAGAGATTATTGGCAGCTAATGGTTGTTGAGGAGGGGTGTGATTTCATTGGTGGTGTAGCTACTGAAAAGTTGTTTGTGCTCCAGTAAGTAATCTCTCACTGTGATTATGTAAGCAATCTTAATTAAATTCAATAGTTCTCTCCCTGGAAACATGGAAGGTGGAGTAGGAAGAGGATTTATTGGGAACATGGAGGGTTTCAGTGGAATGGGTTAGGGGATGAGAGAGAATGACTGAGGTAGGAATGACTAAAAATAATCAACATTCATGAAACTCAAAGAAAAATTTAAGTTTAGTGATCTTTATATGAAAGCTTTATTTATGTATCCATGTTTAGATTGCTTTCATGAAATTTTATATGATACAATAAAGTGAGAATTATTTGAAGTTTTTTGTGTTATTATATGATGTCTTTTTTTTTTTTATTAACTTGAGTATTTCTTATTTACATTTCGAATGTTATTCCCTTTCCCGGTTTCCGGGCCAACATCTGCCTAATTGAAGTTTTATTCTATTTGAAAAAATCAATTCAAAACCAATTTATGCTGTGTCTACTTCTAGAGAAATGTTCAAAATTTCTTGCACACAAAAATAGTGAAATTGTTTTCTTGACGAAAGCTTACATTTTGATCTTGTATCCTTTATACTTCCCAATCTAATGAATTTTAATAACTCACATGTTCACCTCAAGATTTTACTCAGCACAAAGCTTGTCTCCACCATGCTACTCCTTGAAGACTTTCTCATTCACATTCTTTTTTTTAATGACCAGTGAAGTACCTCCTCCTTCTAAAAACCTTTCTCTCCTCAGCACCTTTTCCTCTTTTTAAGCATCATGTATCTGTGACAGGATAGATCAGAGACAAATACAGGTCTCTTGCTGTGGTTGTCTGACTACCAGTATGTTTCTTTTCCTTCCTCAGTGTATAGCTTAGATTACAAAAAGGGGTATTTGTTCAATAAGCATTTGGTAGATGACACTGAATTTCCCATTGTTGTCAGAAAACAGTGGTATTTGATACAGATTGTACAAAACATGAAATTGCAGTGACTATCTTCAGATCTTCCCTTCATGGTAGAACTCTGAAACCCAACAAGAGTGTTGCCAAGCTTCATTTTCCATGTGCAAAATCTGGGTAAAACATTTATCTGGCAGATTTATGGTTCAAGCGAGTCAAGCTGACACTTTCATAAAAATATGCTATAAACTGTACAGTTCTGTGTAAATCTTTGATGTGAAAAGCTCCTGTTAGATTTGGGGCCATGTTTGATCAAGAATGCTTGTTTCACAGGCCAACATGTTACTTTCTGCTGTTATTTGAAATTAAACAAGCTGCCTTGCTTTGCTTCCTCCAACACAGACCCCCTACCCCCTACACATCACATCACAGCTGGATAGAGCTCGCTTTCTGATTCAGTGCCTTTTTATATCCACTTGCCTCACAAGCCAACTGAATCGAACACGCTCTTCTTACTGCTAATCAATGCCACATGTAGTACAATGAGCAATTAAGCCAAGAAAAGGGAAGAGGGCATCGATAACAGAATGCCTGATTATGCAGAGATTAGAACCTGAGATTGTGTTTGCTTGCTCTGTTGGAAGGTATAATTTAATTAGCCAGGTTAGGAAGGTTTCAATGTGACAGAAAACGAATTTTCCTCCTCTGCAATGTAATTTCCCCCTTTACTCTTGTGAGTCAGAAATACTTTCAAAAACGAGGTTTTTGAACATACAGTTGTGCTGACATCAACTCCAGAGTACCACCTCCCCTCTTTCTGAAACATGCGTCTCCTTCATATCAGGGACCATATATAATCACAAAAGCTTCCATTCCTCTCTGTTCTTATTGTTCTTTTTCTCTCCATACCCGAATGCACCACAAAAGTAGATAGGTTAGAAACCAACCGTAGGGAGATGTTATGAAAACTTAAAGCATTTACAGTGTAGGCTGAGGAAGAATCCCAGCAGAATTTAACTTACTTAGTCTTACCTATATTAATTGAGCAATCCAACACCAATAGTCTAATTGCAACAAGTATAATTCGACTTTCCAATTCTCGGAGCATTTGTGATACTTAATTTAGCTGTAAGTATGTTAGAAGAGGTTAACTTAGAAGGCATTATGACTATGAGAAAGCTAAGCTTATATCTTTGATGGTTCATCGTAATTGTTAACTTGACTGGATTTAGAATCAACTGGAAGAAACATCTCTAGGCTCCATCTTCAAGAGTATTTCCTTAGAGCTTTTACAGAGCAGACATGATGCTCCCTGACTGTAGAACAAGCCATCTTATGGCTTTGAGTTCTGGAATGATTGTAGCATTTAAAAGTCAATTATCACCATCCACTGTTCTCTGCTTTCTGGTTTTCCCAGACATGAATAGTTCTAGGAGCATGTTTTTGCTACCATAAACTCCACAATGCCTTCCCTGACATGATGCACTAAAAAATAAACCTTCTACCCCGAAGTTGCTTCTTGTCAGGTGTTTGATCACAGCTATCTGAAGAGTAACTATTCTAACATCTATGTAGTGAGGACTAGGCTCTTCAACAGTGGGTATGATGAGCAGAGGCTAAGGTTCCCAGGCAAACACAGAATGCTAAGTTACTTTTGAACTTCTGATAACTGACCCATTTTCTAGGTTAAGTATCTGTAACATGTTATGTAATGTATTTATTCCAATACAGGTATTTGTTGGGCTGGCCATGGTGGTGTAAACCTTTAACTCCTGCACTTGTGAGCCAGAGGCAGGTAGATCTCTATGAAGTCAAGGCTGGTCTCTCTCTATAGTGAGTTCCAGACAAACCAGGGCTACTACATGGTGAGACTCAGTCTCAAAAATGTATTTGTTATTAATCTTAAATTCAAATATTCTGCATTGTCATTTAAGAAATATAGATAAAATATATTGAAAAATAGCTACTTATTTATTTCATCGCCCATAAGATGCCACTTTTGGTGGAATCTTGGAACAAAGCCAGATCACCTTGTAGTGTCCTCTTTGAGTATCATCTCACAAGAATATGGACTTCCACTCCCCAACTGCTCCAGTTTACGAGTGTGAGACCTTACCATAAGCCAGGAATGGACACTGTATTTATGCTTTGGGGACTGAAGCAGTAGCTCCACCTAGTTCAAGGGAAAGGTCAGACACGTCCAGGACAACCATTTCCGACCACATTGCTGAGAGGTGCGAGCCTGGTGATGAGAGCATTCAGATATGGATGTTAATGACTGAACTTATAAACCAACCTAGGAAGCTGCGAACACTGAAAACTTTTCCTCTTGTCTTCTCATAAAATACGGACAGATGATTCATGACCTTCACTAAAATGACCCCAGGCTGAGCATTTTTTTTTTCCTGCCTGAGGTTACAGATTCAGCTTCTTCTCATTTCATCTAAGCTACCTGCATACAATCTGTAGCCTGGACATGTTATCATTCATATGTTCCTCTCTAATCTCTGAAAATTAGCACTATGGTTTTTGTGGTTTAAAGTTTTGGGTTTTTTTTGTTTGTTTGTTTTTTTGTTTTTGTTTTTTGTTTTTTGTTTGTTTTTTGGTCTGTCTTTTTTTTTATTTATACCTATTTTTCTTCCATTTTTATTAAATTGGGTATTTCAAATATTATTCCCTTTCCGGGTTTCCTGTCCATCAACCCCCATGTTCAGGCTGCTATGAACATAGTGGGGCACATGTCTTTGTTGTATGTTGGATTGGTTATTTTATTTATTTATATTTCATATGTTATAACCCCTTTGCAGTTTCCCCTCCACAAACCTCCATCCCCTCCCTCCTACAACCTCCCTCTATGAGGGTGCTCCCCCATCTGCTCACCCACTCCTGCCTCAGCATTCAAGCATTCCCCTACTCTGGGTCATCAAGCCTCCACAGGATCAAGGGACTCCCCTCCCAGTGATACCAGATAAGGCAATCCTCTGCTGTATATCCAGCTGGAGCTATGTGTCCCCCCTGTGTATATTTTGGTTGGTGGTTTAGTCCCTGGGAGCTTTGGGGGGTTCTGGTTGCTTGATATTGTTGTTCTTCCTATGGGTTTGTAAGTCCCTTCAGCTCCTACAATCCTTGCCCTACCTTCACCATTGGGGTCCCATGCTCAGTCTGATGTTTGGCTATGTACATCCACCTCTGTATTTGTTAGGCTCTGGCAGAGCCTCTCAGGGGACAGATATACTGGGCTCTTGTTAGTAAGCATTTCTTGGCATCAGCAATAGTGTCTGGGTCTGGTGTCTGCAGATGGAATGGATCCCTAGGTGGAGTAATCTTTGGATGGCTTGTCCTTCAGTTTCTATTCTACTCTTTTTCCCTGCATTTCCTTTTGACAGGAAGAATTCTGGGTTAATATTTTTGAGGTGGGTGGGTGGCCCTATCTCTCAACTGGGGGTCATGCCTATCCACTGGATATGGTCTCTATAGGTTCTTTTCCCCCTTTGTTGGGTATTTAGGCTAATGACCTCCCTGTTTGGTCCTGGGAAGCTCTTGGGTCCCTGGCATCTGGGACTTTCTATTAGCTACCCCTATTCCCTGCCTCACTGCTACATCCTACTTACAAATTCCTGACCCTCTGTACTTCTCCCGCATCTCCTCCCATATCTGAACTGGACCCCATTTTCCCTCTTCCTCCTCTCTCCATCCCAGACCCCTCTCTCCCTCTACTTCCTGGAGACTATTTTCTTTCCCTTTGGTGTGATCGTCTTTCTTCTCAGGTTTCATATGGTCTGTGAGTTGTATTGTGCGTATTCCGAGCTTCTTTTTGGCTAATACCCACTTATCAGTGAAAATATACCATGTTTTTTCTTGTGACTGGGTTACCTCACTCAAGATGATATCTTCTAGTTCCATCCATTTGCATGTGAATTTCATGAAGTCATTTTTTTTAATAGCTGAGAGGTACTTCATTGTGTAAATGCACCACATTTTCTGTATCCATTCTTCCATTGAAGGACATTTGGGTTCTTTCCAGTTTCTGGCTATGATAAATAAGGCTGCTATGAACATAGTGGAGCCTGTGTTTTTGTTATATGTTGGAACATCTTTTGGGTTCATATGCCCAGCGGTGGTATAGCTGGGTCCTCAGGTAGAACTATTTCCAATTTTCTGAGGACCCACCATTTTAAATTACTCTTTAAAATAGTAAAATAATAGAACACCTCTACGTAATCAGTTGAGCACTAGAACTGACAGAAACAATTAGGATCTGCTTTAGGGTTTGAGACTACTGTTCTCTGATGTGACACTAGGTTGGCCAGTTAGCTAATTTGAGCCTCAATTTCCCTGACTGCAAAAGGGCACTAATATTCCTGGAATCTCCTGGGTATTGTGTGAAATTCTAATGAAATCATGCATGTGGAACAATTATGTAAACTATTAAAAACACCAAGAAGCTGTTTTTATTGTTATTAACTTTCACAGTCAGTGAGAGACAGAAGCTTTGTGTGAGAGACATTACCATATGTTTCCACACACTGAATTTTGTTCATTATTCATTGTAAGAGGAACAGTCAAATTAAAATGTTAAATTCAAGTGTACTGCACTGTGTCTGAATCAAATATTTTTATTTCTGTGATGTGAGTGAAAGCAGGCTGTCACCCTTGAAAGAAAGCGACTTCCTCTGAGTTCTCCTGACTCATATACTCAGACATTACTGCTAAAGAGAGGCTGAGGTCTGTGGAATTGGAAAAATTCTCTTACTGCACTCTCAGTAAGAATACTGTGGTAATATTTTAATTTCATAGGGACAGGAATGCTAGAAAAATAAGTAGTACTAAGTAAAAATAACAATAATAATAATAACCCAAGACAAAGTTTAACTTTGGAGAAGGAGCATGGTCTAATAAGATAAAATACCAAAAATATTTGGGACATTCTGTTTCATGTTGGTTGTCCTCCAAGGAGTAGACATTGGCTTCAGAGTCTGAAAATGTGAAGGTGTTGTAGAGAAATTGGCTCTGTGCTAGACTAATGTCACAGACAAAATGTTCTTTTTTAAAAAAAATTCATTATTGTATTTAAATATCTTGTTATTAACTGCAAAATACTATGGGGTTTCATTACATGCCATTTGGATACATGTACTCACGTCATATTCACTCCCCTTTCCTCTCTCTTGTTGCTCCTCCCACTCATCCCAAAAAGATAACTTCCACTTTCATGTCTTGGGTTTTAATAGAAATTTTCTGAAATAGTACATACAATATTTATCTTTCTGGTTATAGTTTATTTTATGTAACATGGTTTTCAGTTCCACCAAATTTCCTACAGTTGGAAAAAATCTAGTTTTTCTTTTTAGCTTAGTAAGTAAATATTTTTATAGGAAAATTTTTTATTTACAATTCAAATGTTATCCTCTTTCAAGGTTTCCCCTCCTGAAATCCCCTATCCCATCCCCCGTCCCCTGGTTCTGTGAGGGTGCTCTTTCACCCACTCATTCCCTCCTCCCTCCCTGTCCTGGCGTTCCACTACACTGGGGCATCCAGCCTTCACAAGAAAAAGGGCCTCTCCTCCCACTGATGCCCTTCAAGGCCATCCTCTGCTACATATGCAGCTGTAGCCATGGGTGACTCCATGTGTACTTTTTGGTTGGTGATTTAGTCCCTGGGAGCTCTGGGGTGTCTTGTTGGTTGATATTGTTGTTCTTCGTACAGGGTTGAAAATTCCATCAGCTACTTTAGTCCTTTCTCTAACTCCTCCATTGGGGACCATGTTTTCTGTACAATGGTTGGCTGTGAGCATCCGCCTCTGTATTTGTCAGGCTCTGGCAGAGCCTCTTAGGAGATAACTATATCAGACTCCTGACAACATGCACTTCTTGGCATCTACAATAGTGTCTGGGTTTGGTGACTGTATGTGGGTCAGATCCCCGAGTGTGGCAGTCTCTGAATGACTTTTACTTTAGTTTCTGCTCAAAACTTTATCTCCATATCTCCTCCTATGAATATTTTTGTTCCCCCTTCTAAAAAGGACTGAAGCATCCACATTTTGGTCTTCCTTCTTCTTGAGCTTCATGTGGTCTGTAAATTGCATCTTGGATATTCTGAACTTTGGGGCTAATATCCACTTATCAGTGAGTGCATATCATGTCTGTTCATTTGCAATTGGTTATTTCACTCTGGATAATATTTTCTAATTCCGTTCATTTGCCTAAAAATTTCATGAAGTCATTGTTTTTAATAGCTGAGCAGTACTCCATAGTGTAAAATGTACCACATTTTCTGTATCCATTCCACTGTTGAAGTACATCTGGGTTCTTGCCAGCTTTTGGCTATTATAAATAAGGCTGCTATGAACATAGTGGAACGTGTCCTTGTTATATGTTGGAGAATCTTTTGGGTATATGCCCAGGACTGGTATAGCTGGGCCCTCTGGTAGTACTATGTCTAGTTTTCTGAGAAACTGCCAGACTGATTTCTAGAGTGGTTGTACCAGCTTGCAATCCCACCAACAATGGAGAAGTGTTCCTCTTTCTCCACATCCTAGCCAGCGTCTGCTGTTACCTGAGCTTTTGATCTTAGCCATTCTCACTGATGTGAGGTGGAATCTCAGGGTTGTTTTGATTTGCATTTCCCTGATGACTAAGGATATCAAACATTTTTTTAGGTACTTCTTGGCCATTTGATATTCGTCAGTTGAGAATTCTTTGTTTAGCTCTGTGTAGCCCATTTTTAACAGTTATTTGATTCTCTGGAGTCTAACTTCTTGAGTTCTTTGTATATACTTGATATTAGCCCTCTATCATATGTAGGATTGGTAAAGATCTTTTCCCAATCTGTTGGTTGCTGTTTTGTCCTACTGAAAGTATCCTTTGCCTTACAGAGGCTTTATAATCTTATGAAGTCCCATTTGTCAGTCTTAGAGCATAAGCCATTAGTATCCTGTTCAGGAAAATTTCCCCTGTGTCATGTGTTCTAGGCTCTTCCCCACTTTCTCTTATATTAGTGTCAGTGTATCTGACTTAATGTGGAGGTCCTTGATCCAGGGTTTAATATATATTTGTTTCTACAGGTAACAGAGTAAGAAAAACTAATTATATAAACATCTCTTCCAAATGTATTCAGATTCCATTTCTGATTTGGTGAACCTCCTTCAACTTTTTCATTTCTCTCGTAAAATATGCAAATGCTTTATTAAGCCTTTAACAGGGATTTGCATGAATATAAATCTGGCAGTCTACTAATACAGAGATGTATAGATATGCATCTACTTTTTTATAGTCAGTAGTTTTGAACATATGAAAATACATAAAGAAACTTTCTTGAATTTTCAGTGCTATTCATAAATAAAAATGAAATCAGGTCTTGAAATCTAGATACCCAGAAATATTCCACTGTGTGTTTCATAAAAGACCAAATACCTTGGTATGGCTATAAATATTATATAATTTTAATTTTATGGTGTGTGTGTGTGTGTGTGTGTGTGTGTGTGTGTGTGTGTGTGTTTTGGCATGGTGGGTGCATGTGTGTATGTAGATGCCATGTACCACAGGAGAACATCACATCTACTACTTTATTATTCTCTGGAAGTCATACCTGGCATCTTTGTGGGTTCAGGTGATCCAATCTCACTTCATGCTTATTCAGCAAACATTCTCACCCAGAGAAACATGCCTCTAGCTCCAAAATATTTTTAGTGAATAATTCATTTCTATCATATAATTCTCAAACATCTCAGAGTTTTGGGCATAAATGTACTATGAATGAAATAAGGAATATGTGTGGACAGATTCATAACACATGTACAAACACACCCTGAATCTCACCCATTTTTTCTTTTTCCTTCTTATTTATTTTCACAGTCGGATTCCCACCAGGGACACTTTTAAATAATACTCATATTACCTCAAAATAGTTTTTTCACTTGCTGATAAATACCAATTTCCATAAGATAAAGAGTAAGCTTTTAGTTATCTCACCAATATTAATTTCTTGTCCATTTATATAATCAACCATATGGCAAATTAATAGACACCATTTTGGCAAGTATGAAATAGTTAAGTAAATAATTTACCTAAAATTGGGATTAGGTAGCCATAAATACCTGTGTGTCAATAAAAAATAAACTTTTTAAATATACAGAAAGAAGAAAAAACTAGCAAGCAAACAGGCATTTCTTTATAAGATAATGACATCTCAGAAAATGTGGAAGAAATTCTGACTCCAAATATTGTTAAATAAAATCCAGACATTATTTGATTAGTGCCTTTACATTGGTGTTTTTTTCACCTGTGGGTAGTTCCCCCTTTAAACTTTCACAGTGGTTGCCTAAGACCATTGGAAATACACATATTTACATTATGAATTATGATTCATAAAAGTAACTAAATCGCAGTTATGAGGTAGCAACAAAAATAATTTTTGGGGGGATGGTGTCACCAGAACATGTATTAAATAGGCACAACTTCAGAAGGTTGAGAACCACTGCTTTACAGGATGAAATAGCATTGCTAAAAATGATAGTCAGTAGAGCCACCGTCATCCTAGTGATCATAAAACTATTTTCTCCTTAGTGCCCAGAAATTCCTTATCTTTTAGGAGCCCATTTGATGATAATAAATGACATTAAACCACCTCAAAAATGTAAAACATAAAAGCTCCTACAATTCTGAATCTTCAACACATCACTACTTTTAGTTCTCTCTCTGTCTCTGTCTGTCTCTCTGTGACTCTGTCTCTGTTTCTGTCTCTGTCTCTGTCTGTCTCTCTGTGACTCTGTCTCTGTTTCTGTCTCTGTCTCTGTTTGTCTCTCTTTCTGTCTGTCTGTCTGTCTGTCTGTCTCTCTCCCTTTCTCCCTCTCTATATGTGTGTCTACATGTGTGTGTGTACCGATGGCTATATGCATGTTTATGCACATGTAGGCATGCATGTGGAGGACAGATATATGGGTGTACAGATATCTGTTCCTTATACTGATATAATTTTCCATTGTCATGAAGCCAGAAATAGGAAAACTGGATAATAATACAATTCTTAAGGTGTTAAGAAATAATAGCAAAAATACATGCTTCATTATATCAAAGATTATTAATCACAAAGTCAGGAAGAGAAAGTCCCCTGACCCAAACCATCATGGACAAATTAATTAAAGTAAGAAATAAATTATAGTGAGCTTTTTTATTCATATACACAGGTGGACTTCTCCTAAGGCTTCATTAGAGAGATCAGCATTGGATGTGAGGAAGACAAGGTTTTATAGCTTTTATAGATCAGAGGTAGTGGGTTTCCAGATGGAGGCTTTTATAGGCAAAACAGGAGGGCTATAGGAGCAGAACATTATAACAAATTAATCCTAATGACTTGGTGAAACATATACAAGGTAAGCATAGCAAAGTAATCATAATAACAGGTAGTCATAACAAGGTAGTCATAGGTAATCATTGAAACAAAGGTAAGGTTACAAGACGATTATAAACAATTAAAAAACACCCAAAGACACTATTGCCATTCCTGGAACATAACCAGGCAACACATAACCAACTGTAGTTAAAGTTACAGAAGGAGAAACAGAGGTTTAATTATAAATGGGAAGGAACCTATTTTTGTCTTTAATCTAAGATGGCTTTTAAGCCTAAGATGGAGACTGGCTCATTCAGCTTTTATACAGCAAAGAAAAACATTGGCAGAGTGAAAGAACAATCTTTAAAATGGAAAACATGGGGTTTTTTAAACTATTCATCTAACAAAGAATAAAAAGGCTACACAGATATTTAAATGTTCAATAAAAGATGTCAATAGTCTTAAATATCTTTTACTGACCAATCAACAAACTTATTGAGGCATCATACCTACCATCCTTCAAATACAATTGATCATTTGACTTCTTCCTACTTGCCATTCAATAATAAAACCCTTAGATAATCAAATTAAAAATGGTCTTAGGACATGAATGTATATTCCTAACCAGGGGAAATTTAATTGCTCAACAAATTCATGAAGAAATGATCAACTTCTTATCCACTGGAGAAGTTCAAGTCAAAAATCATAATGCAGTTTCATCTCATCTAGTCAGAAAGGTTATTAATGAATTAATAACATGCAGATGAGGCATGGAGAAAGGACCACTTTTATGCATATCTTATTGATAAGAAGTCACTGCAGCTATAGGGTAGAATCGTGATGGTTCCTCAAGTATCTGAAAATTGGAATGGGTTGATGTGAATAGTTTTGCCTACATGTCTTCATATATAAATTAGAGATGACAATGGTGTATATTACAACAAGTTGCTCTACTGATGGAATGGGTTGACTAAAATGTTCATTTGCCTAAATCTCAGGCACCTTATGAGTATATTTCATGTTTATCCAAGAACTAAACAACCAGAGAACAGAATATGTGATTTTTTTTCTTGTTTCTTTGAGAAGAAATTGGTAAATATTAAACAAGCACATGCTGGGTAGTAAACATCCCAGGATGTGGCTTTTTGGAGATCTTTCCTCATTCTGCAAAAACTTTTACCTCCTCTTTCCTCTTCTGAAATTATGAAGTGGTTTTTAGAAGACAAGTTCTGAGATTTTTGAGTAAGTTCAGCTAATTTTTATATCAAAGTATAACTAACTCATATACATTTGGCATTTCACCTTCAAGTTTGTTAGTCCAAAAGGAAGTGAAACTGGACCTCTCCATCATACCCCTCCCACAGTACACATAAACACATACACATGCAAAGACTGGGAAAGCTTGCAAAGTGACTTTTGTTCAATCACAAAAATTCACACTAAGATGCTAATTTTCTGTGGAGGGTCTTTTATTGGTCAGCTGATAAATTGATAGAGAAAATACATCTATTCTCAAAATACAATCATTTGCTTTCTGGTATTTTGCTACATTTGAATTTCTATTTCTCAAAGATGTCTCTGATGCCAAACTCTTTTGCCATAATCCTGAGGATTTATTTCCTTTGGGAGATGACACTGGCCTTTGAGAACAAAGAAAGTTCATGTGGAAATGGGTGGACAGGGTTTTGTTTTCAATTTTTATTCATTTTTGTTTGTGCAGTGTGTTTACATGTGCATTTGGAAGCTTGTTGGCTTATGTACGGGCATGTGCAAGACTCAAAGATGATGTCCAGCATCTTCTGTTGCTTTCCATTTCATTGTTGAGACAGGGTCTGATACTGAAACAATTTCTGCTAGGTAGCTTGTCCCAAGGATCCCCTGTCTCTGATTTCCAGGTGAACACAGATTACACTGGCACACCTATCCTGCTTTTACATGGTTTGGAGAGCCAATCTCTGGTTTTCATGTTCATACATCAAGCACTTTAACCCCTTGACTCTCTCCGTAGTCCAAAGAACAACGTCTTAGGAACATTAGTAAGCAATTATAACTTTGGGGTCTAAATAGAGAGAAACAGAAAAGAAAGAGAAGAAAGAAAGGAAGGAGGGAAGAAGGGACTGAAAATAGTTACGCCCGCCAGTGAAAATGTGTTTCAATACACCCGAAGATGGCATTGGAACAAAGTGTCCTGTTTTTCTGCACGAAAGATGAGATCATCTTGATCCTGAAGTACAAAGCCAGATTTTATTAACCAAGCAGTCTTGTCGGTCTATAATGCTTAAGGAAACTGGGCTGGAAGAGGTAGCATAGAGGTATTTTGCTATAAATGGAGCTTATCTTTTTTCCACCTTTCTTTTTTCTTTGAAAAGAAACAACGTCGACCTATCCCCCTTTCCGACTTTCTATTTTCTTTTGGTCGGGGAGGCATTGCAACAGGACTATATCATTTCCCAGGTGTCCCATTGTCTCTGTGACAATCAAGCATTGGATTGGTGGCTTCCTGCCAGAGCTTAAGTGTCCCATGTCCACACCCTTTCTGGATGTTTGAGGGCTTTCTGGGTCGGAAAGGAGGAAGGGCTGGTCTGTAGGTATAACGAATCACACTCGATTGTGTGTTCTTACTGGGGAGGCTATGGAATAGGGCTCTACACACAGGGTTGAGAGTGGAGACCCCAGGTCCTGCTAGATGACAGTCACCTGTTGATGATCCATACCTTGATTGAGGGGCGGCTCTGTTTGCCCTACGTCCCTTCCCTGCCACATTTGAACAGTATTTATCTCACAGTGTTGCTGTTTGTCACTCAGTCAAATGAAGGCATGGTGTATAGATGCCTCAAGGACAGCATACAAACGAATTGTGAAGGTGACTTTTCTAGAGATGAGAGAAGGTGAGTGCTTGTGTGTGTGCACGTACATGTGTGTGACACTATTCTCTCCAGGGATTTATGCTTTTGCACAGGAGCATGTTTCTGTGGATCGACTCTTCTTTGCTGAATGTTTAAGTTGACTACTTCACTTAATTATTGCACTATGTAAGCAAAAATATATAGGGAAGATAAGAAAGTCTCAAGTATGCTATTTCCAGAAAGGGGACACTTCTAAAGCTATTTGATGCTGTCCTAAGTGTTCTTTCACCACAAATCTAATCACATAGCTCACTTTGCCTGACATTGGCTGATTTACAAAGTATGTCCGCAGTCCCCTTCTGGACAGCATACTAGGGTCATGGTATGAGGCCAACACCAGGAGGTGTATTAATTTCCAGCTTTTCTCTCACTCTAGCAATTCCAGTTGCCACAGCTGAGAAGCTGATGACCCAGAACACCTACCTGTGAAGAGAACTGCATGCTCTCTGCTTTGAAACCTCACAGGGGTCCTGCATAAAGAGAAGACTGTCACTAGACTGATGCTTGTTTGATTTTGTTAAATAATACTCTTTTCATCCTGTGCACTCAAGAGGTGGAATGGCATAGCAAAAGGTGTGCTCGCCTTGTTCACATGGTGGATCTTTGTCAAAGAGCCATTTGTGTTTGTAATTATTTCTTGCTTAGAATACACACACACACACACACACACACACACACACACACACACACACACACACAAACCGAGAGTATAAATGGATAAGTGTAGAAGGGATGCTCTTTGCTGAGAGCATCAGGAGTTTTGGAGCAGATAACACTGATATTATTTCTATCAGTGGAATTTATCTTATTGTGACTCAAATAGGTCACACCATCCCATAAGCCCCTTCTCTAAAATATCCATTCTTTGTTCCATTTCCTAACTGTAAAGCAGGAAAGAAGCATATGTGTTGACTTTTCCATAGTCACATATCATTTTACAGCACCAATGCTTTCTGACAATTACAGAAAAATATAGTCAAAGAAGACTTTTTTTTCTTTGTGCATGTGTATTTGGTATACTTGTCTGTATGCATATTTGCATGGGTTAGATGCTTGTAGATGTGGAGGACCAAAAGTGACCTTGGGTATCTTCTTTGACCACAGGTCACTGGTTCAGACCAGAAGCCACTCTCTATTATTTATCAAGGCAAGGTCTTTTTCTGAAGTCAGAGCTCACCAATTTCAGTTAGTTCGTCACCTTGTTAGATGAATCTTCCTCTATTCCCCAGTGCTGGGGACAAGCAGCTGCCACATCAGCTTTGCTTTGATATGAGAGTTGGCCATCTGAACTCTGGCTCTCACAACTGCATGGCAAGTAGTTTATCATCCAGTTGAGAAAATATTGCCTTCTCTTTTGAAAGCTATTTCTGTTTCAATCTTATTGGTTGTTATAGAATTGCTTAAGTTGCTTAAAGCATCTTATTGGATTTTGGTAGGTCATATGGGTATAAGAATTATCTATTTGGACAAGATTTTTTAGTGTTTAGAAAATCACTCTCAAGTGTGCCCTAATATTCTCTGAAATCCATCATTAATCTCCTCATTTCATGTCTAATTTTATGAATTTCACATGAGTAACTTCTTTTTAGTTATTTTAGCTAGGAATTTATCTATTTGTTTTCCCTTTTCCCTAAAAAAAATCAATTCTTTGACTCTAATTTATTTGTAATCTATAATGTGGTCTCTTTAATATACATTTCCGGGGTTGGGGATTTGGCTCAGTGGTAGAGCACTTACCTAGCAAGCTCAAGGCCCTGGGTTCAGTCCCTAGCCCCGAAAAAAAGAAAAAAAATATATATACATTTCCATGGCTGGCTGAGAAAAAGGCCTATTCGTTATCTGTTGGATGAAATATTCAGTATATGCATGCATATCTACCCCTCTCTCATCCCTTTTGTTGACTACTCTCCCAATCCCGTCACCCCTGCCCCTGCCGCATGTTGTTGACTTTTCTACCTCCTGGATTAACTTTACTGTTTGTTTCCTCTTTCTGGTCATAGTTCATTTTCACCAGGAAACTTCTGAACACTTTATATCCTGCTTTCATGCCATAGTTGAGAAGCTGTACTAGTTCGGAGGGGTCACACCACCTTCCTTTTTGTTTCTGTGTGTGACTTACACAGCTGTGGCTTAGACAGCTCTTTCAGACCTGTATGCCTGTGGGCTTCTTCAGAGTAACTGGCTGACTTTGCCATGCCAGAAAGCAAGAAAGATAAGGAACCGCTGGAGGTCAACATGTAGAAGAATGCAGATCGATCCATGCTTATCACCCTGTACAAAGCTTAAGTCCAAGTGGATCAAGGACCTCCACATCAAACCAGACACACTCAAACTAATAGAAGAAAAACTAGGGAAGCATCTGGAACACATGGGCACTGGAAAAATTTCCTGAACAAAACACCAATGGCTTATGCTCTAAGATCAAGAATCGACAAATGGGATCTCATAAAACTACAAAGCTTCTGTAAGGCAAAGGACACTGTGGTCAGGACAAAATGGCAACCAACAGATTGGGAAAAGATCTTTACCAATCCTACAACAGATAGAGGCCTTATATCCAAAATATACAAAGAACTCAAAAGTTAGACAAGGGGTGACAAATAACCCTATTAAAAATGGGGTTCAGAGCTAAACAAAGAATTCACAGCTGAGGAATGCCGAATGGCTGAGAAACACCTAAAGAAATGTTCAACATCGTAAGTCATAAGGGAAATGCTAATCAAAACAGCAATGAGATTTCACCTCACACCAGTGAGAATGGCTAAGATCAAAAACTCAGGTGACAGCAAATGCTGGCGAGGATGCGGAGAAAGAGGAACACTCCTCCATTGTTGGTGGGGTTGCAGACTGGTACAACCATTCTGGAAATCAGTCTGGAGGTTTCTCAGAAAATTGGACATTGAACTGCCTGAGGATCCAGCTATACCTCTCTTGGGCATATACCCAAAAGATGCCCCAACATATAAAAAAGACACATGCTCCACTATGTTCATCGCAGCCTTATTTATAATAGCCAGAAGCTGGAAAGAACCCAGATGCCCTTCAACAGAGGAATGGATACAGAAAATGTGGTACATCTACACAATGGAATATTACTCAGCTATCAAAAACAACGAGTTTATGAAATTCGTAGGCAAATGGTTGGAACTGGAAAATATCATTCTGAGTGAGCTAACCCAATCACAGAAAGACATACATGGTATGCACTCACTGATAAGTGGCTATTAGCCCAAATGCTTGAATTACCCTAGTTGCCTAGAACAAATGAAACTCAAGACGGATGATCAAAATGTGAAGGCTTCACTCCTTCTTTAAAAGGGGAACAAGAATACCCTTGGCAGGGAAGAGAGAGGCAAAGATTAAAACAGACACAGAAGGAACACCCATTCAGAGCCTGCCCCACATGTGGCCCATACATATAGAGCCACCCAATTAGACAAGATGGATGAAGCAAAGAATTGCAGACCGACAGGAGCCGGATGTAGATCGAACCTGAGAGACACAGCCAGAATACAGCAAATACAGAGGCGAATGCCAGCAGCAAACCACTGAACTGAGAACGGGACCCCCGTTGAAGGAATCAGAGAATGAACTGGAAGAGCTTGAAGGGGCTTGAGACCCCATATGTACAACAATGCCAAGCAACCAGAGCTTCCAGGGACTAAGTCACTACCTAAAGACTATACATGGACTGACCCTGGACTCTGACCTCATAGGTAGCAATGAATATCCTAGTAAGAGCACCAGTGGAAGGGGAAGCCCTGGGTCCTGCTAATACTGAACCCCCAGTGAACTAGACTGTTGGGGGGAGGGCGGCAATGGGGGGAGGGTGGGGAGGGGAACACCCATAAGGAAGGGGAGGGGGGAGGGGGATGTTTGCCCGGAAAGCGGGAAAGGGAATAACACTCGAAATGTACATTAAAAAAAAAAAAAAAAAAAAAAAAAAAAAAAAGTTGCATCCAGTCAATCCTCTTGCCAGGGAGCTGCTTAGCTCACACTGGGATTGCATTGTATTTACTTTCTTTTCCCCTCCATCTCATATTTACAAATTTTAATCCTGGCATTTAGCTCTCCACTTTCTATCTTCTTTGCCTATATCTTAATTAATGCTTGAGGGAGAACTTCAACAGTGTTTTTAACTCTCATAAAACCTGAAAACATGTTCATTCTAATTGATTATTAAATCATTATAACAGAGGCCCACTGCTTCTGCATCTGTCTTGTTGAAGCAGGACAATGACACTGGGCTTCTTACAATGTTCTGAGAATTAACACCATATATTTTCAGTAGGAGTGATGTTACCAACTTCCTTGCTCCTCCTAAAGTTAGCTTTAGTCAGCTTGGCTATCTAAGTGCAAGATGAGCACATCAACATCATTGTAGCTGAGAGATGGAACCCAAGGTGAAAATGTGTAGAGATATAGGCAAAAGGTTCTTCAGAGTTGGTTAAGAGAATGGTCAATAAAGCAATTAAAAACCCTCCCCAATAGGCACATGTGGTCCAATCTAAGGAAGTAGAATTTTTTATAGACAAAAGGGGCATCAAACTAAAGCATCAGACTACCTTGTGATGTCTATACAAGCTAGTCAAACAGTGATGGGGCAATGTGAATAACAGTAACTGCCATCTACAAAGGACATGTTGTCTGTGCTATAATGATATTATGTGAGCCAACACTCCATGCGCTCCATGAGCACAAAATTGTGCTTGCCAATGCTCTCAGGTAAGCTGTCTCTATTGTTAGTGCTTCCCTTCTGAGAACTAAAAGCAGGTGACTATTCTGCTCAGTCTTGCGATTGTGGAGATGCCAATTATATAACAGTAGATAGTGGATACAGAAGTCTATTAGTAATCAAAGGAACACCAAAAATTACAGAGTTCCTAAGCAAACTAGAGCTAGGCTTTCTAGCAGATGGTTCCACTTCAAGGCTGTTATTTTAACAGTGGAGAAGCCATTATGAAGGACAAAATTTACCTTTGAGGCCAGATTCCAGGACAAAAATGTCACCTGGACAGGAAAAACAGACTTTGGTATTTCTTAGCATTTTGGGCACTACAAGGAAGGTAGCTATTCTGCTGTGTTTATTGAACAGCTACCACAAAGGCTGCTTAGAATTAAGTGCCCAATAAAAGTATGTTGAGTTTATTAATGAATTCTATTATTCACTATATAATTTTTATTTGTCTTAGGATTTCAATGAAAATGGCCAGGTCTACTTGGTGTAGGTATTATGAGATTCAACACAAACTGTAGTAACATTTTTTATGCTAACTCATCATTCAAGAATCATCCAATGAAGTTAAATGATTTGTAATATCAGGCCTTTACTTCCAGCTTGTGTAGATGAAAGTGCTCTCTCTGAGCATACTTATCTGCAAACAGTGAGGGACTGGCTGAATTAATTCTAAATTACATTTTCTGAAGCTGTTGGTGGGTTTATTGCATTGGACTTGTCTGGAACAGATGGGAGGGTTGTTCCACACAGTCTCTTCTTTTCAACCTGTCCTCAGACATCCTCTTATCCTAATTTGTGTGCTGAGTTCTAATTGCCATAGTATCTCTGATTTAACCTTTCACAAAAGACAAAAGGCAAAGCAAAGATATAAAGAAAAGGTGCTTAAATTTTTTTCTTCCTTTTATATGTGTTCCTCTGTCTCCTAGCACCTGATAAGTCGTAAGAGTTAAAGCTACTCAAAAACTTAATGCATTTTGGTGTTAAGTAGCTATTTCATCACAGGGACGAAAGTACTGAACATTGCTGAATCTTTCAAGCTCGAAAGCAGCTGGATGGTATTTCTAGTCCCAAATGTTCTACTGTGTTCCAGAGAGAAGGAAAAAGGCAGAACTTCATTAGTCAAGTACCTACAAGTTGCTTGGAACAAGGGTAAACTCGGGTTATCTCAGCAAATGGAGATCCATTGTCATGGTTCAACAAGGGCAGAGTAGCAATGAGTTCTGTTATGAGCAATAAAGCTATGCTGTGTAGGAACCCCTGAATGATAATGTATTAGTTACTCTTAACTAATGATCTTCAGTGAGTGCAAGACTAGAGAAGATAGAGGATTAGAGGATGCTGGAAGGAAACAGATCAGAATACCAATCTGACTGATTTTATTATATATATATATATTCGATGTATGAGTTTTCACTCTAGGTTAATCCAGATCATAACTGAAAATTAGGCATTTTCTATTTGCTGTAGCTATAAAATAGAAAAAAATACATCCATGGATTTGGGTCCTCAGGTAACAACTCAGTGCAGAACTATATATGAGATGTGGAATAAGCTTTTGTTGGGCTAAACTACCAAAGCTGCACACTACTCTAACTACTCCTCACTAATTCAGGGGCCACCTGAAAGCATTGCTTTTTTTGCTTTGCTATTTTTAATGAAATGAGCAAATACGTCGTATTCTACACTCTTAAGTTCTTCCTAATGAATCTTCATTTTATGATGCCTAAAGGTATATCTGGTATGTAGATGTGTATTTATGTTTAATTCAGTTGTTTATGGCCAGACTATCAAGCCTATGCTATGAGAGAGGTATAAAATGACATTGGCCATTTGTGCCATGAGGATGAAAGTCATTTTTCAGAGGAGACCTGGACCATTTGAAAAAATAAAGTAAACGTTTCATGGTCTCATGAGACATCAAACCAAGGGTTAGACACTACCAGTCATGTGTTTCAGGCTGTTCTGTAAGCTCTTCATCCCTCTTTCACATGAATTTAAACCCACACAGAGGCAGTTAGTATGGGACTCATGAATGAATCACAAGCCTATGAGAGAAAAACATATGCTAGAGGTGCTGGCTTTTGTAAGGAAAAGGTGGCAGAGAATTATGTACAAGGAGATTGCCTTTGGCAGAAAGCCAGTCCTCTGGGAATGACATCTTCTTTATAGAGAATTCTGAAAACATTTCAATTCACACGTTCCTTTAGAAAATACCTATTGTGAGTGCTCTCTGTTCTCAGGTCACTTTGCAGAAATAACTGCAAAGGCAACCTTTTCTACTTTTCTTCCTCCTCTAGAAAGCTCTATCTTAAAGAATAGGCTTATGTATTTGAGCAATGTTTTTTGCAGCAGTCACGAACCAGGCATTTGGTCCAGGCTGTGCTAGGAGGAGAATGGGTAATGATTCTACCAGAGCCTGCTATAAACGCCTACCCGTTCTTCTGCAAGCAACTAATCTTAGGTCTCAGCCACACAGTATCCCAGAGAGTAGAGGAGGAAAACTAACTGAAAGGTGAAATACTGCCAACAGAAAAACTCCAAAAAGAGGTCGATCCTCAAGGACCACTCACTGATGTCAACTTGGGTAAGAATGATATCACAGTGGCCCAATTATTGATGGTTATGGCCCTGACACTTCATCCAAGGGGACAGAATGATAGTAGATGTTCTTAGTTCCTGAGATAGGCAATTTACTTGTAAGCTAAAAAATAAAATTGGAGAGAATAATTTCATGTTTGTCTGGAATCATGAAGTGGCAAGCATATTATGCTGCATTCTTATAACTTAACTACAGTAATTCATTAATCCTGAGATATTCTAGCAACTAGATAACTTCCAGAGGGAAAACAACATAGATCCTTTTCATTAAAGGACTTACACTTTTCCTGGGGAGGCAAGAGTACACTATAGAAAAAATGATCAATGAGGGTAAAGAATATGAAGGAAAATGAAATAATATTGACATGCAGAAGAGTTTAGTGATTAGCGAGATAGGCTGTGTAGCCAAGAAGACTGGATTCAGACATCAGCTCTCACATTTTATAGCACTAGGCAGTTCATTTACCCATTGTACAGTTTCTTAATTTAAAATGTGAGAGTAATAGCATTTAAAAGTGTTTAATGTGAAGTGCCTACTGCAATAGCTAGAAGTCACAGCAACTGATGGCTGTAGCTATTATTTTAGGCAACTGAGAGGTATAAATTGACTTAATTTTGTTGGTCACTTTTGTTAAAACTTCTTTCTGCTTCCTTATGTTCCTATTGTGATTGTTTCACTGGGACAACACTGACTATGCGAGGATAAACAGTTTGGACAAACCCAGGACACTGACCTAGAATCTGGAGAGCTCCAATGAATATCTGTTCTTATCAGGTCTCTGTTGTCGTTTCAAGATTCAGATGAATGGATCTAAATATTTTGGGTTTCCTCTAAGATATTAAGTTCTTCCTCTTTGAAAACTATATAATTTTGTATATTGTACCTTCCATTTCTGCAAAGTCAAAGTAATCTTTCATCTCTGCCAACATAAATCATACAGGTCTCAAATCCATAGTGTACTGCAGGATCTGTATGTACATCAGCGTGACATGAGAATGAGGAATAGAGTTAATGAGTTATGACTTGCCTCTAGTCAGTCTCTATTTGTATAATTTCAAGGATTTATCTATAACTGAGAAATTATTTTATTTAGAAATTGGTAGTAATTGGAGCAGCCAGTTACCACTTTCTGAGTTTCATTGGTCAGTTTTATAAGAAGGAAGCACTCACCAAGACCTCTTGCATATTTGATCTAGCCCCCAACATAACCCATTTCTCATTCTTGTTTTGGATTCTTTTCAGGAGTGTTTCTCTTTGTAGCCCTGGCTATCCTGGTTCTCACTCTGTAGACCAGGATGGCCTTCAAATCACACAGGTCTGCCTACCTCTGCCTCCTGAGGGCTGGGATTAAAGCCTTGCACCACTACTACCTGGCCCATTTCTCCCTTTAAGGCTTTAATCACTGACCTTGACTTTTAAGACAAAATTTTACTCATATAGAGAAGTTCTTTCACCATGATGTGAGGTTCATGTCATCTTTCATCCACCATCTTTGTTGTTATCAAAGGTAAGAATCACTGCGTCCTTCACATAAGCACAGTGCAGGATATTAGCATATATCATTGTCTGATCAACTCAGAGCCAAACGTCAATCTCTGCCAGCAAAGTCCCCAATACCCTGGTGAAGCCATGACCAAAATAAAGAAGACAACCAGGGAAACAAGTGAGAATCTAAGAGACATTCCTTTCAGCCAATGCTCTCCATTTCTTCTTCTTTGTGTCTTCTTCATTCATATTTCAAATTCTTTCCTCTATCCTCATTATGTCTAGTTCTTACTGAATATGTACAGTAATGCCTTGTGTTAAATATATAGGCTTTAGGGTAGAGAATTGAATTAATGGACATGTCTAGTTTTATCTTGCTCCAATGAGAGGATGTTGGTGATGCCATTTTTTTTTCTTAGATGAATCATGAGCTAAAGTACTTTTGTGACATATATCATGGCTTCTTTTCTACTTGTAATCTTGGGTCAATAGTTATATAAAATACATACATAAATCAAATATTTACTGTTTTATAAACAATTTCCAGGCAATTATTTGGTATCTACATAATTTTATCACTTATTCAAGATAAAAATTGAATATTAATGAAATCGATGGGCTTATTTATTTTTACATGAGGAATTAAATTTTGGCTGAATATTGATAATCAACCCAGTACAGAATAGCTTTGTGGCATTTTCAATTTGGTGCTTATTTGGATCTTGTAACTGCCTGAATTGAAAATGTTTCTTTCTATAGATATAATAAATAATAAAGTACGTTTGAGGCAATCCCAGGAATTGTTCAAAATTCTGTAAGGATCCCAATCTAAATTTCATTTAATGATTCCTTATAAAACTCAACTGAGAAAACTCAAACAGTAGTTTTCAAAATGAAACATTCTAATCCAATCCAATCCAATGATAGACTGATTTGATAAATCCATGCCAAAGAGTGATGGTAGGAATATGTGAAGTTTTCATTTATGTAATTAGGAGATGTTGGTATTATAAGAGCTAAAAACCTTATATGCACATACAAACACTTTAATTCATATTATATAGCAGGCTGGAATCTGAGTTGAGTTGTTTCAGGCAGTGTTTCTGGGGATGTCCAGGCATGAGAACATGATCTGACTAAAAGGTGCCTGCTGTGTATTCAAGACCAAGGTTTCAGTGAGTCACAGGATGTGAGTTCCCAATGCTTTCAGTTTGTTATGTTTAGTTTTGAATAGATTTAGGTCATAGTGTGTTCAGAAACCTTTCACTGATGCCATATTTGTTGCTACCCAACATTCAGCTATATGGCTCCAAATGGAGTGGTGACCCACAGTTTTGCACCTGGAATGGAGATGATTCTTAATTACACCATCCGGTTATCCCAAGTCATGGTTCAAAGGACTTGCCTTCTATTAACAAAACCAATGAGAAAGTAGCACAAAATATTTTCACCTCTCTTCTCTGTTTTCAGAACCTTGTTTACAGCATAGACTAATTGCTTCCCAATATCTGTTTTGTCATTACTGTTTTAATGACGGAACTCTCCAAGTTTTAATAGGGAAAATTGAAAGAGACTATAAGTCAGCATTTTTTTACAAGTATGTTTATTTAGGAGTATATTCTAGAAGACTTATGTGGGATACTTCAGGGTAATGAAATGAAGGAAAATTCTGCTCAATATCCAGTGCCCTTTCATCTACTGGATGCCCTGCAAGTAGAGGTACATATCAAGCAAGGCAGTAATGTATTTTCTCAGGCTCTGAATGATCCATTATCTGAAGAGGTACAGTTCATTTTATGTAAACCATTTCTTTCTAAAAAGCCTTTTCTTATGGCAAATATCTTAAATTATATTAAATATAATATTGCCTTGAATAACAAAATATTCTCTGATTTTGATGTTAGATTTCTAATCTATCAATGAAATAGTTTCAACAGAAAATCCATAAAAGTATCTCAAGATTCAATACTGTAGGATTTGTATTCTGGAACTGTTCAGGCATGAGAAGATCATGCATAATGATTTCTCTTCTATGGAACTTACCACCAATCCTGACAGAAAGAATATAAAATGTGTCCTGAGTAGACAGATCATATTCTTGCTGCTTAGGCAGCCTATCTAGATTTCTTAATTCTTTGCTACAGGAACTAGTAATCTAGAATCCTAAACAGTCCTTATTTAGAATAAGCACATATTTTATCCTTAGAAGTTTAAAGCCTTGTCTGTTGTTGTCCTGGTTCTCATGGTGCTGAACTCTAATCCGAGTACATAGACTCGGAGTACTGAAGACTTAGATTAAAAAGGTCCCTTGGAAACTTCTCCACATCCAAAATTTGACCTTAACATCCAATAAATTTTAATCAGACTTGTCCCACTGCTATTTTGGTCCATTCTCAAGAACTCAAACATCAAGTTGACATAAAGAAGAGAATAACATGTTGCAGATTTTTACACTATACCTCATAGAATAGAAAAAGAATGCTAAGGAAATAAAGAATGCTATTTTTTAAGCAAGAAAATCTATTTTAGATAAGGCATTTTATATACAATTTGAGTCATATGAGCACCATAATACTACCTCTTTGCAGGATAAAGGTTATACGATATATAGCCTATAGGTTATTAGCTAAAGATCTTTCTCCTTGGTGATGTCTTGAATGTACCCTGGATACTGTTGAGAACCAATGGCTTATCTAGGGGTTTTCTAGTTTTTAAATGGGAAGATAAGGAATGATTGAAAGGATTAATGACTTGTTCAAATCGTCCTTGTGGAGACCCAGTATTGCCCTCGTCCCTTTCTTGCTTATAGGTTATAGAATGAACGACAGAATGAACTCTGAGTACAGTGTCAGAGATATGGAGTGAGTTTCTGGTACCATGAGAAAATGTATCACTGTGGCAGAGGTGAATTGCCTAAGAGTCTGAGACCAAGATCTTCCCACTAAGCAAGATGTTACAATCTCTTCTTTATCAATTTAATTATATCTATAGTATAAGACTCTGGAAACTTTCTCAGGGAAAAATACTTTGTAAACAAAAGTAAACTTCCTGATAGGTATTTTCCTCCATGGGTCCTCTAAAGTAGACAGAATGTAATCCTTCAAATATAGTCACTGAATCAGCACAGTTTATTTTCGTCACCAGGGAAATTATTCCATCTGACATATTTCTTCAGTGCTTTCAGAAGATGGTGTCTGATGACTTTTCCACTCTTCTAGGTCAGGTGAAGTTCTAACTAAAGTCTGGGAAACAGACAGAAGCCCCTATACTGTCTTCTCATTGCAGCCAATGCTGTTCAACCTCTGGTTTCTTCTTCCTTTACCTTGCTCAACAAATGTTCTTTCTGTGGTAAGGACAACTGAGAAGCTTGGTGGGTAGAGAGAAATCCTAGCATCACTCTCAAGGCATTGCAGAGTCCTACTGACTTATCCTTAAAACTTCCATTTTCATCTTTTAGGGCCAGAGGCAACTCTTTTTATTTCTACAAAATTGGTAGTTAATTTAGACTTGTGAGTAGCCTATATCTTCTATCATATAGTATCATTTTTCTCTCTTAAAAGATCACCTTTCACTATGACAGTTTCCTGGGTTGCCATGTAGAGACCCTGTTTGACCTCCTCCATTTCTTGTATATAATTTTTCGAATGACCATAGAATGAACTGGGGATACAATGTTTGAGATAGAGAGTGATTTCCTGGTATTATGAAAAAATACATCACCTGTGTCAGAGATGAACTCCCTGGGAGAGTCTAGGTTGTTACCTCCCTTACCCCGAAAGAAGAATCACCTTCAAATGTTGGCCCAGTGAGCACGTAGGAGCTGGGTAGGCCACTTTTGAGCCATGATGCCCTAATCCTTTGGACCATGCAAAGGCTATCTATGCCAGAGCCTTTCTTGAAGTTAAGAGGGAAAGTTATGACGGATCTGCATCCCTTCTTCCTTGCTGCCTGTCTTTTAGTGATACGCCCACTGATATCATCTTATTTCTTTTGATGTGTTATGCCTCATGACTTTATACAATTAATAAACTGTAGCCACAGATGAGTGGGTGGAAGGGCTTGGATTCTGTTTTGTGCTGTTAGGCATGGTAATGATCTTAGCATTCCTTCTGTGCCTTCAGAGTTCTCTCTGGGGATTGGTAAATAATTACAAGAACTTGCTGCTGAACTCCTGGAAAAATACAAAGCATTCTTACCTCCAAAAATGTGAACCACTTATCAGAGTCATAAGATTTTATTGTATATTTGTAACAGTTCTCTCAATTTAATTCACCTTTTGTGTCTTCCTATGAGCAACAAGAAAAAACAGCAGCAGCTTGGACAACTCCATTGTGAATGACCACACCCAGAAAGGACCATGCTAAGTTTTTATGAGTTCAGCTTGTACATAGTTGCAGGAGACATATCAATAACCTTCTCTCCACTACACAACAGCTTGTACTTTCCTTTCAAAGCGCTTCTAAGCCCAATTAAAGAGGCCATTTTTCTACTAACAATTGTTCAAGGCAGCTAATGCTTTTTGTGCTGTGTTCTGCTCTCATCTCTACCCACCATCTTCTCATTACAAAGACATTGCTATATCCTTGGGTTTTAGTTACAGCAGCATCTAATTTTTAGTCATCAAATGAGTGTTCATTGTCTATTTCTGAAAAATACATCATCATAAATTTATCAGGGAACACAATATCTTCTTGCTGTCTTACTATTCTTATGACATGGCTTATGGAGTTCTACCAGGGTATCAGGCTTACTGTCTATCTCTTGTGATGCTCTGAGTTCTCATTCAATCTCACATAAATGTTGGAAAATTTTGTTTCCTTGAATATGTAGAGCTCATCATAGCTTTGCTCCTTTGAGACAAACAAATGAGTCTCCCTTTGGATCTCCAGTTTCTTTAAGCAATTCACTTGATTTGCTGTGCTCAACTAGGAAAAATCTCCCTTTTCATTAACTCAAAGCCAAAGCCAGTCAGTTGATTACAACCATAATTACATCTGCAAAATCCCATAGGCTTTATCATATGAAGTAAGTTAATCACTGCAGTTTATTACATGTTGTTCATGCCCATATCCAAAAAGCAAAGAATATAGGTGGAAACATCATTGGGACTCTGAACTCCAGAACATTCTGCCTACAACAATCTAAATCAAAGGTCTAACATGTATATTCTCATTTTATTCTTTTTTGAATTTTTTATATATCTTAAAATTGTTATCGGTTCTTTGTGAATTTCATACCCTATACTTCAATCTGACTTATCTTCCCTTCCCCTCATACCTGCCCTCCATCTGTGCAACCTTCCACTCATCAGAGAAAATAAATGTCATTGTGGAAGCTGTCGTGTCACACTGTGACATTACACATACACACACCCCTTTGTCCACACTTCCTTGCTTGCAAATGTTCATTGCAATGACTTGTTGGTCTGTCACAAGGTCTCTGGCTTCTGCTATTATATCAATACTGGAACCTCACTAGAAGTCCTTTCAGATATGCTGTTGATACTCTGTGTCATGGATAGCCTATAATTTTGTATCTGTAGGACAATCCCCTTTAGGAACTCCAGAACTTCATTGATTGGGTAGATGTTAGGGTAGGATATGGGTCTCAGAGGTATCTGAGTTGGTCAGCAAGAAAGCTCCCATCTCACCAGCAGACCCTCCCATTCTTCTGTAACCAGTGCTAGCTCTACCCTGATGCCCAGTGGAGGTACAGGGCCTGCTCTCCCAAGTTTTGCAGCTGCTAAGGAACATGGCCAGTTCTCCTACTATTACTCCCCAGCAGACAAGAGTCAGAAGTGGTTCTCCTGCTCTCATACTCCCAGAGTCAGTCCTTCAATTTTCCATAGGTGGCAAAGGGCGAGGGACAGGGAGGGCACCTCTCCCTCATCCAGGTTGGTACATGATAGACAAGTTGAGGCGCCAGCTCTTCCATGCTCACACCCTTGGGACTGGCTCACCCTTGGCTCCACCATCAGGGTCAACTGCACTGTATTGCACAATTGGGGTACAAGATTTCCTCTCTTAAGTGCTACATCAGGTGAGGTGAAGAGACAGCGCTCCTGCTTTAATGATCCCATTGGGGCTAACTTTCCATCCTGTCCAACAAAGAGGAAAAAGGAGGGGGAGAGGATCTCTCTTTCACTGACACCACACACAGCCAATAAGAGGCAGGGCTGGCTTTCTCATATGCATATTCTTGGGTCAGCTCACCTGCAACCCTCACATTCAGGGCCAGTTCTAACTGTACTGCCCAGGTGAGGTGCAGGGCCTGTTCTCCAAAGTGTTACAGCTGACTAGGAGTGGGGTCAGTTCTCCTGCTCTCATTCCTCCAGGGACAGCTCATCCCCAAAGCTCAAGTGAGGGGTTGGTCTGGTTTTGCCCAGCCTTCAGACATTAACATGTTCCCTGCAGCAGCCCAGGGACATCTACCTGGTCTTTGGTGGTAACAGACTCCTGATACTGCAGGGCCATGGACTCAGATGTGGTGGAATCACAGGCCAGGACCTTACCAGGGTCCCAGGTGGCATCACTGGATACTCACATCAGGCTATTCCTCACTACCCCCGAGTTTCAAGTTCTGCCTGTCTTCATTTTGCCCTCATCCTCTGTTTCTCTCTTTTCCATTTCTCTACTGCTTACTTATTCCTCTTAGTAAGGCCTGAAGTCTCTGAATGTCTGAAGTACTCTCTCAGGAGTGCTATGCCTTGCTCATGCATTCTGGCTCCAGGCAAGGGTCATCTCAGACACGATGTGCCCTCCAAGGCCTTCATGGCTGTGGTCTGGTGGTCACCTCAGGCTCACTTCTTGTTCAAGTGGCCCCTTGAGAGGACTGTCTGTTTCACATTTACTTTTGCCTAGGGCTCAAAGCCCCAGGTAGAGTTCTTCTAGTCTCAGGCTTGCTCCCTGTCTTGGAAGCTCATCTGGGCCTGCTTGGTCCTGGAATTGTGGTTATTTCATGCTTGTGTTGCTTCTTTTTCAGGGGATGGGAGGCTACTGATCATTCAGATATTTGTCGACTCTGGGTGTAGACATAGCCTCTCTCCTTTCTGCTACCTGCTTAGGTACATATGACATATTAGCCACACCTGCAGTTCCTCTAGGGACAGACTTTTTTTAAGGTTTTCACTTCATCACGTAGATTATAATTGGTTTGGTGTTTGGACTCAATTAAGCCTTATTTGTACTGTTTTAAATGTCAGCCTGAATTCAGAGTCCTGGTCTAGGACTCAAATTTGGGCTCTTTTCTTTTTATTTACAAGCTGAAGATTCACAAGACCTAGACTTCATCTTACTTAGTTTCTATGTCTCTTAAGTATGTTCAATGCTAGTTTTTCTTTTTAAACCTGGCTTCTGTTTACAGATCTGTGTTTTGGAAGATACAGCTCTTTGGCCGGATGCCTTTACTGAAAATCAGAGTTTTGTAGGTCAGAACAACAGGAGCAGAAGGGCAAGGAAAGGTAGAATAACATGAAGGAAGTCAAGGTGAAAGTTAACAAACTATTCTCTGTTTCCCAGATGAGGCAGAATCTTGCTTCACTTGTTTCCAGGGCATCTTTTCTAGAGAGGCCAAGGGTACTTGGGAACTTGCTGACTACATACTTTTCCCTCCAGGCCAGAGGCTAGAACCATCATCATCTGGATAGAGAGTGCCAGGTCAGCAATGCCATTTTCCTGTGATTTTATGATACAAAAAGCCAATCCATAAAGTGATAAATTTGAAGAAAGAGGACTGCACAAATCAAATTTCAAACCAATGAAGATATTCCTAGTTCTTGCATCTTATATGGCTTTCAGGAAGCGGAGAAACCTCTTATAAGCTATATGCTGCAGCATCTCTAACAGATATGGCAGTCATGTGAATGGCTAAAGATTTCTTTAGAAAGAGTCTGCCTGGAAGATGACCAGCACAGAATTCATTTCAATAAGATGCTGCACTGGCTTCTAGTTAGGAGGTTGGGTGGAAGCGAGAGTATTAGATGTGCCTGCTATGGACTTGAGATGGACATCACAGGTCCTTTTCTGGTTTAAAAATACATTATTGTGAATGATAAGCATCAGCTGGGGTTGGCTGTGCTGCTGAATCTCAGGCACATTCGATTCTCCTTTGCAAAGGAATCAAATGTGAAAGAGATATTATTAAGGAAGCAAAGAGTTTTATGTGCCACTAATAGATTTCTTTATAGTGAGCTACTCTGCTCTTCCTGGTATTATGGAAAAACCATGGCTAGAGCTTCAGTGTACTACACCCACGGGTGGTATAGTCATGAGCTTCTACACTGTGAAGACTGTGAAGAGGACAGCTCTTGTCATATTGGAAACAAACCAAGCTATTCCTTTAACTGCCTAGTTTTTTTTTCTTAGTAGGCTGAGGCAGATGAGGTGAAGAAAGGCAAACAGACAGAAGTAAAAACGATTCATTTCAGTTCTCAAAATTGTAATGATTTTCCTACAGCAGAAGTGTGTGCATCCTGGAAATCATCCCTTAAATCAAGCTCTCAGAGACTCTCTGATGAGGTAACAATCAAAATAGGAAAAGAATGCTTCAAACTCTCAGGCACACAGAGATCTGGTACATACAATTCCAGCCATTGAAACATCACAGGTTCATACTGAGATTCTCGTGTTCTAGAACAGAAAGAAACATCAAGGGGCGGGGAATCAAAGAGCTTAGAAAATAGTCAGGAGACTGAACCCCAGTGAACTAGACTGTTGAGGGCAAGGGGGGGGTTGGGGGAACACCCATAAGGAAGGGAGGGGGGGGGATGTTTGCCGGAAACCGGGAAAGGAATTTCTGAAATGTATATAAGAAATACTCAAGTTAAAATAAAAAAAAAAAAAAAAAAAAAAAAAAAAAGTTAGAGGGCAATAGAAGAAAATAGTCAGGAGCTGTTAGGCTATGATGTGGAGTTTGTGTTGTTTTTCTGAGTGTTCATAAATATCACCAACGCATTTTATATGAGATAAGGATAGTGAGGGGGAATAGAATCCAAATTTTACACACACACACACACACACACACACACACATGCATGCACACATATCATGATATATATTCAAATTATGAAATATAAAACAGAGCAACAATGATAGGAGTAAAAAGATTACACTGTAAAATGGATTCTGTGGGGTTAGTTTGATAGTTCTTTCTAAGAGCTCATCAGAATGGTTAAGGGTAGATGGATTGACAGAGATATGCAGATTTGGGACAGGTAGAGTACGGATTCATGGGGTTGATTAAATATGCTTCCTAGTTCTGGACCAGGGATTATTTGCAGGATTGCTCTACTCATTTAACCATAGATAGATTCTTTAGAGAAAGTCAATTTATTCATTGTCATAACACGTCTCCTACACTGAAATATTAGGTAATTATACTCTCTGAGAGAAATGCCTCCTTTGCTTTGTGTTTATGCCTCAGGAAGAGAAGTTAATATCATCTTGCAATATCACAAACGATTGCACACAGAGGCACTGGGCCTCCCATCTCTAAAGGGTATGGTTGGATAGCGCAGTACCGGACATTGCTCCCTTCAGGGCCCTGGTAGGTAGCTTGGAATACTAATTAGGGCCACTGTATGGAGACTTGGCATCTCCCGGAGTTTCTTCAGGCTTCAGCCTTTAGAATACCTGCTGACTTTTGCTTGGTAAACACAGTGATTAGCTCCTAGTTTCTCTTAGGCAGAGCTTTACTTAATGTTCTCATAATGTTTACCATACAATATCCAGCTGACTCTTTCTCCTTCAGACGCAGAGGTGGCAGCAAATGAAGACACAGCTGCATTATGATCCTCACAGGGCTACATCCCTGCTTATGTCTCCTGGACACTTCCTAACTTTCCAGTTTCCCAACGAGTCAAATGTCGCACCATGTTCCTTACAGCAAGTCATCTTATAAACTCATCATTTCACAGAGAAACTGAAGCCATTTGTCAATACTTTATTATGAGATATAACATGACATGCTTTCTCTCTCTCTCTCTCTCTCTCTCTCTCTCTCTCTCTCTCTCTCTCTCTCTCACACACACACACACACACACACATATACACAAATATACACCAAAGGGTTTAACTGTTTGACACTGACTTCTTAACCATAACTCCAGTAAGAAAAGAGCACTCTGTCCAATTCTGATACCCCTGCATGACCTATATCCCCAAAAGTTATTTTCCATAACAGTTACTTATAACTCTATTTTTTATAGAAGTCATTTCCACAGCATTTTATCACCCTAGAGTACAGGCTTGCACTCTGTAATTGAAGCTGTCAGTTTAAAAATAGGTTATGTTTTTAAATCTCTTTCACCTACAGATACCCAACCCCCCTTTTGTTTTCTTATATTGGCTGAAAAAAATGGAGCCATTTGGTTGTCAGAGTTTCCCACAATGCAGATATTGCTGATTGTTCACTAAAGCTGCAACTCAACATCTCCTTCTGTCTTCCGTACATTTTCTATTCTCTATATCTACATCTACAGTTTTGTTTGTTGTCTTTACTAATGATTTAGTACTCACAAAAGTTCTTTGCAGTTTCTTAGCTTCTTTCCACACATTTGAGTATTAAAGTGTTAACTAACAAGTACATACCTGCTGTGATTTAAATATTTCTTAAAACTGAAACACATTTTCAATTATAATTACCATTGGAGTGATGATCATTATTAGTTGACCAGGTCAAGAAGCCTATAACCTCAGGGGTGGAGTTGTACCATTCTAACAAACTGAATTAAGCCTCACATGAATTGAGAATTGATAGAGTTAAGAAGACCCTACTGTGAGTTAGTCCCTAGGCCTTGGGTTTCAAAACCTCTAAAACCATGTGCCAAAAGAATTCTTTTTCAATATAAGTTATCCTAGTCATTGCTATATTAGTAGAAGCAAGATAAGGCAACATTTCAGCTTTTAATGTTAGATCCAGTGGCCAAGACAATCTTATAACCCTATGAAGAAAATATTAAACGAATCATAATGAAACTATTTCTGGCAAGATTACTGCTATACCGAGTTTCAAATAGGAGAAAGTGCTTAAGAGAAACTCCTTAAACTAAAGGTCATAGAAAGTCCTGCCAAGGTCATCATCTTTATCTGAGAATTCAGTAAATATAAAGGGGACAACTATGCAAAAATAAAGCTATAGAGTGTTAGAAGCAAAAGGAGAACTGACTTAATGCTTACAATTAGAATGAGTTTTATAGGACTGAGGCACCGAAAGCAGGCAGTGTGAAAAGGATTGCATGTCTGTAGGAGGGTGCAGGGGGTGGGGGGGAGGGGACGACTGGTAGTCAGTACCAATGCAGGATGTGCTTGCTTTTCATTATTGTAGAAAACACATAAAATAACCTATTTAAGAAAGAGAAGACGTTCACCCCGACACACAATTGTGGGTGTTCCCACTCATGGTTAGTTGGCCTCTGTGCTTTGGAGTCTGTAAGAAAGCAGTGCAGCGTGGTGAGGAGTGAATGGTAGAAAAAGACACTCATCTCTTTAGTCACAGAAAACAAAGTAAGAGGCAAGGATATGAAGATTTGTGATGGTTAATTTGAGTTGTCAACTTGATTGATTTAAGAAAAATCTGGGGAGGGGGCTTAAGAGATAGCTCAGCATTTAAGGGCACTTGCTGCTCTTGTAAAGGACCCAAGTTTAGTCCCCAGTGTCTATACCAAGTAATTCACAATAGCTTGTAATTATAATTCTAGGTCGTCTAACTCCTTCTTACATATACAAGCAGCTGTATGTACATGTGTACATGCACACATCTAAGCATACATACAGTTACACATAAAATAAATAGATAAATATGAAAAATAATACATTAAAATCTATAGTATTAATGCTGCATACTTCTGTGTATGTGTATGAGGACAATATACATAATGTAGAGGAAGTCCCACACTGACTACCTTTGGCATTGATGTTTGTGTGTGCCTTCTGCTTTTTAAAGGACCAGATCCCATAAAAGGTAAGCCAAAATAAATCCTCCTTCCCTTAAGTTGTTTCTTGTCAGGTATTTGATCATGGTGAAGGGAAAGGCAAAGAATATAGCCTCCTGCCATTTCTAACATCAATGACCTAAAACATAGCACTAGAAACTATATCTTAGAGGCTCCGGTACTGCCAGTCTGAGGATCAGCTTTTAGTACAAGGTCCTTTGGACCATTCTATATCCAAAATATATAGAAAGAGGAAACTTGTATTAGATAGTAGAGGGCTTTATATTCTAAGTGGAGTTGGATGTTTTCAAAGAGAAATTAAAAAAAGTTAAATATTAATGAAATTATTACTGGAATCCAGGTAAGATGTGGCAAAGGAAGAGAAAAGAAACAAAAATTGAGAGGAAAAGAGAGAAAACATAGTACATATAAGGAACAGTTCAGGTTATAAATAAGAATAAAGATAAGATACATTCTAGTGACATAGATTAGAGGTACAATAGCAACAAAGTAGAAAGGAGGAACTATTAGCAGAATGCTTTGGAAGTAGGACCTAGTCAGAGTCCCCAAGTAATGCTTACTTGGAATGATGTCATCAAGGACAAAGGTAAGGTTTTGGGTTAAGTTGGAAAGAGTGGAAAATCTTAATTGGGCTAAGACAGATGGGATAAAAATACTTGTTTTTGAGGAGATGTGAATAGTGTTGCAGGAATAATCTAGAGTTCAAATAGATTGATTTTTATGTGCTCCTCCAGTAAAGAGATGTATCAGGGATATCTTACATATGCAAATTGTAGTGTTTTGTGGAAGAGGCTCAAAGCGAGATATAAGTGTCATGTCCTCGACACACCACTATTACTTAGCATTAAGTGAATTTTAGATATCGCCCAGGGAAAGAACATTAAAGAAAATGTTTATTGATTGAAATGAGAGATGTGAGGAAAGTGAAAGATGAAAGACTAAGAAAAAGAAGTCAAAGAATTAGGAGCAGAGAAGATCAGCATAGTGTCCCAAGGCCAGGGGAATGTTGGGTTTTGATAAACTTGGACTGGTCAACCTGAAATGTGTCAGGGAGTTTGACTTAGTTAAGGCTATTAGGACCGCAATTCTGACTTTTTTCCCCTTAGGTTGAATCAACTCTTTGATCTCTAATCACAATAATAAGTAAAAGAAGAAACATTTGGTGAGAGGCTCTAGTGGATTATATCAGGTGGGGTCCTAAAGAGTTATTTCTGGAATGCACGAATGATTGAAACTAGTATTTAAGATGAACAGACTCTTTAAGATTTATTAAATTTAGGGTTTGGTTACAAGTTGGTGGCAAAAGCATTGTGTACCATGGTTATATTAGTTTCTTTTCTATATCTGTGATAGGACACCATGATCAAGGAAAGTGATAGAAGGAGAATTTATTTGGCCTTATGGTTGCGGAGTAGTAGAGTCTATGATAGAGAAACAGAGGAAGCAGGTGGCACATATGGCAGCTGGAGCAGCTGAGGACTCACATCTTAGACTGAAAGCTGTTGTGGTAAATCTCCAGCCCCAATAAGCCTGTGCAAAACACACACAACTCAGTTACAATTTTTATAAGCTGTACACTAGATTGGGCAGATCTACCACTACATTACTCTCTTTCCCAGCTATGAGATCCCTTGCTACTTGTAGCTTCTCCAGGGCATGTGGTTCTGCTCCATCTTCCATCCACCTCCTCTTCCTCCATCCTCCTCTTTCTCCTCATCCCCTCCTCTGCTTCCCCTCTTTCCTCTCTTCCCCTCTCTAAAACCTCCAGCCCCACCTTTCCCTTCCACTGCCCAATCACAGGTTCTAGCCTTTATTTGACCAGTTAAAATGAAGGAGAAGGTTCACAAGAAATCACCTGAGTATGTGACCCACTCCTCATTGAGACAGGCCCTCTTAAGAAAGCAGAGATAACAAGAAAGAAAGAAAGAAAGAAAGAAAGAAAGAAAGAAAGAAAGAAAGAAAGAAAGAAAGAAAGAAAGAAGCCAAACAGCACCAGGGCAATTCACAAGAAAAAGCACAAGGCCAGGATAGAAAACTAAAAACAAGAAAACTTTAACCTCTCAAATCCAGCCTCTAGTGACACACTTCTTCCAACAAGTCCACATCCCTCAAATTTTCCCTAAAGAGTGTCACCAACTAGGGACTAAATATCCAAAAGTATGAGTCTTCCAGGCACAATTTACTCAAACCACCATAATAAGCCAAGGTGGGTCTGGGTTTAATTTTCTAAAACTAAGAGAGCAGACATATAAAGATGCATAAGAATTTATGACACAGCAAGAAACACATATCTGAAACCCAGCTTTATGACACTCTATGGTAGGCAGAATAATCTCACCATCACCATAAACATCCACCTCAACTTGCTGAAACTAATGAATGTGACGTGGTACAAGAGTAAATTATAATGAGTTGGATTTTCGGAGCAATAAAAATAAGAGTATCAATAAAATCACAAAGATGCTTTAAGGCGTGACAGGTAGAAGGAAGTCAGAGGGTGTTTAAGCTTCTCTTTGGGTTTCAGATAGAGAAAGAGGATAAAAGACAAGATATGAGGGTCATTTCTTGAGTCAGTATAGCCTAGGAAACATCATGGGTCTTCCAGGACCATCAATCCACATGATAAAATGGCACAGGGAGAAACACACTGGCTTTGCATAAGAAGTAGTCAGACTTGCCCCTAATGTCATGAAACCTCACTGCTGGTCCCCAAGTGGATGCAGTCATGGTGACACTTTCATTTTAGCCCATGAGGTCCAGACTACACCTCTGACATCCAGGGCTACAAGACACTAAATTTGTATTGTTGGCCAGACACTAAACTTGTGACTATTTTTCTAACACAATATGCCTCCTCATCCAATACCATTTCTTTCAGGCTTATGGGAAAGAACCAAATACAGATTTGCATTCCAAGGCTACCTTTCCAGCTGCAGAGAACTGGAGCCAATTAATGTCCTCTAGAATGGAGGTTGAAGCTCTGAAAGCTTCTTGTGGTAGAGTGAGGCTCCATATTCAGAGGAGAAACTAGGGACTTTAACAAAGTTATGGAGATAATGATAAGTCAAATAGGTCCGATAAGTCTTGCTTAATTAAAATTTTACAATATAAATTTATATTCATGACTCAAAAATTAAAAAACAGAATACAAAAGGTGAAAATATTTCCACCCTTCTCTCCATTGGGCCCACGTTTTAATTCCTTGGCTCAGCTACCAGTTTTAAATGAAAGCCACTACTTTGTGGGGATTGCTTTGAGCAGTGGGGCCTAGGAAATTTCTCTAATGAGACAAACTGTGCACAGGAGAGAAGCTGTAGAAAAATGGAGGTTCATAGAGAAAAGTTCACACGAATGGCAGAAGCATCATGTGGTGGCTCATTAAATGAGTTACTCGAAAATGACAAACCACTATGAAGTTTCTGTTTTCTAAGAGGTCAAAAACTGGAGAAGGAATATAGACCTCTATGATTAAAAGAGGTGGCATTGGATGTGTGGAGTAGTCTATGATTATTAAAAGAAAAGGAAAGCCCAACTGATTCTCCATTAATCATTTATTAGTTGTAAGGTACAGGCTCCTGCAGGTGCTGAGAAAAACTGTGCAGGAGAGATTTGAAGGGAGCACCAACATCCCCAATGCTTGCCACCTCCCAGACTAAAACCCATTTAGGCTGCAAAGGTAGAACAGATGGTAACAATGACATCAGGATACATGATAGTGGAGTCTACGAGAGTTAGTGGTGGCTTAGACTCCGCTTCTTGAGCTGTTACTGGACCATTGTTCCTAATAGTCTTTCAAGTGATACCACTTCGCAGTATCAAACAATCCACCAATAATGATAGGGAAAAAAAGTCAGTATGTTTCACTCTTGGAAAGATGATATGATTGTACTAAAAATAAAACAAAACAAAACAACAACAATGAGGACAACAACAACAACACTGTAGCAATCCAGAAAGAAATCATTTTTGGTTCATTTTATCATGTGGAGTGATGGGCATGGAGAAAACCATCTGGAAAAGTAAAGTATGAGTCCACGATAATTTTCCCTTCTGAAAACAGCATCAGGTACTCCCCATAGTAGAGAAAATGGGGGCTCTTCCAGTGGGTTAGAAGTCTCACAAGCCTATGCTCAGGTTGACAGCAATAAAGTGAGAAAGACAGTTCACACTCAACAGGCCATAGGGTGGGAAACCATTAGTGGTGCAGAAATGCAAACTATGTAAATACTGTTCTTGGAAAGAAAACAACAGCATTATCCAGGCCCTTACAGGGATGCGGTTAAAAACCCCAGGAAGGAAGAAAAGTAACACATGCTTTGAAAAGTGAGTTTACAACTGGAAATAGTGGAGAATCAGGAAGTGGCTGGGAATATAGGCCAGGACTATCAGCTTGGAATATTTGTTTGCAAATATTGCTGTCAGACAAGAAACATGACCCCACTGCTGTCATTATGTCATGGGTGTCAGACAAGACAAAGGTTTTCTACCCTTCCTTCAATGCACAATCAAGAAATATGTGTGGCTCCTTAGGGACTGCCATATACAGCTAAGATGCAGCCTCCTTGTTCTACCTGCAAAAACATTGGCCTGGATTGTTCCAGATGTTTCTACGTTGGGAAGTTGGAGACTTGTTAATTTTATGCAGGGTTCTATTCACAGCCCATCAGGTAGGCCTAGAATATTATGATTTGCCTTAGAAAGACTTGGGCTTCATAAAGAAGAGGTTTATAGAAGATCTAAGGGAATTCTTGCAAAGAGAATCTGTCTGCATGAATGTGCTGCACAGTTAATGTCAGTAGTGTTAATAAAAGCAGCAAGAATGAGTCCATGAACGAAAGCCTCAGCCATGAGTTTATGGGAATAGAGGTTGTCAGTCATACCGCCTCTCTTCCACAAACTAGTTTCCAGGAGGTGATGTTTTAATATCATCCCAGGACTCTGAAATTTGTTTTGTGCTGATAGTCCTAACAGATGAATTGTTTTCTGATACGGAAATAAAAATTCTTTAAGAGTGGGATGTATATAACGTAGCCTTCCTGGAAATGTATCTCACACCCCTCCTCCTGGGATGGTACTTAAGAATAACTTCACACAAGAAGAGCAGTGGCTTCTTCACATTTTCAGCATTTATCTCTACACACTATAAAAGGTTAGTCATGAACATGAGGATCCTCCGGATTCACCTTTGAAAATGTTCGATGACCTTGTTTTATTAAATGGATTATTGCTATTTTGTCTAAGGGATAAATCAAAGTAGGAAAAAAATTTCTGAAATAGACTTCTTCAGCAGCTCTGCCCTGGGAATTGCACACATATCTGGGTTAGTTCATTCTGGGTTGCTCTAACAAAAGACCCGAGGCTGGGAATTTTATGGCTAAAGGTGTTTATTTGCTTTTGAGTCTGGTAGCTATATATTCATACAGAATGGCGGCAGCATCTTGGCAAAGTTCATAATATGTCATGTTCATGGCATTATTATTCATAGTGTCACAGCAGGCAGAGAAGAGAATACAGAAATAAGAAGAAACCAGTCAATTATAACAACCAGAAATGATTTACTCTGTAAGACGCAAAACATTCTGTAGGACCATCCATTCATCAGGCTGGGTCTCCTAAGAATAAATTAGGCTAGACTCAAATATACTAGGTTGTCAAGGATAACCTCTGACCTAGTTTGTTTTCTGTTGCTGGAATAAAGCATTGACTAAAAACCAACTTGAGGGAGATTACTTGGTGTATATATCCAAATCACAGGTAGTCATTAAGAGTAACCAGGGCATGAGCTCAAGAGGAAATGAAGCAGAGAGAGTGGAGGAATGCAGCTTCCTCAGCTACTTCCAGGCTTTTGCTCAACTGTCTTTCTGATATAGCCCATGCCAACCAGCCTAGGAATAGTACCGCCCACAATGGATTGGGCCTTCCAACATCAACTACAACTAATAAAATGTTCCATGGACATGTTATAGGCCAATCTGACAGAGGTAAGTGTTCATCTGAGTTTCCCTCTTCTCAGGTAACTCTAGGATTATGTCAAGTTGATCGTTGATAGTTATGACAGTCCCGCACCCATGATCTCCTACCGCCACATTCCAAATGCATGCATGTGTCACCATGCACCATTGGCTCAACTATAACCTTGTACCCTCTTCCTCTTTAAGGAACCTGCATTTCCATACTGCAGTGTTAGAGGACAAACTTCTAGTAGTTGAGTCTTTGGATGTCTAACCGAATATAAGCTTCAATAGCATTGAGAAAGGCAATTTCACACTTAGGAAGATGTTATGAGCACAGGCTCTGAAGTTGGCATTTATTAACAAGTTACTGCATCCCTCTGGGTTCCTAATCACTCATTTGTACTTAGGGAAAGATGAAGAACTTTTGTGAGGATTAAAAGCATATAAAATATTTACCAAGTGAGTGGACATTAGCAAGCTAAATATCAAGTGTTTGACTTGTTGTGGGAAAGTCCCTAAAGGAATTTGTTATTAATGTGGAGCAACAGAATTGCCTTTCTTCAGTCAGTTTAGTCTGTGTCTGCAATTCTAATTCTTTCTGTGTATTTCCCTATCCTTTATGTGGTATATCTAATTTAAAATACATGTTAATATACCTTGAAAGTTAGGATTTTTAATGTCTGTAGCAATAGCTTTCTTACTTAACATGTATTGAAATTTAATTATTTATTTAGCAATGTAAAACATAGCAAGGGGACAGATGGTTATCAAGTCGTGGTGTGATACTATGCTGAGAATGCTTTAACTGTTTTGTTTATTTTATTTGGAAATTGCCCATATAGACCAGTGTCCATTGTTTATTGAAAAACTTGTTGATTATACAGTTCTTTGTATATTCTGGATACAAACTGATTGTTACTTATATAATTCATAAATCATGTGTTAGTTAATTTATATTATTATAAATTAGAAACTTTCATATTTACGTTATTACAAATTACAAAAAATACAGATTACAAATATTTGTTTATTCTGTTTATTGTCCCTCCCTACGTGTTTCTAAGTGTTAAGAAGTCTACTTTTTTATTGAATATTTTTTTATTTACATTTCAATGTTATCCCCTTTCCCAATTTTCCCTCCTGAAATCCCCTATCCCATTTCCCCTATACCTGCTTCTATAAGGATGCTCTAACACCCACCCACCAACTCCATCCAACTTCCCTGCCATGGCATTCTCCTACACTGGAACATCCAGCCTTCACATGACCAAGGGCTTTTCCTCCCATTGATGTCCTACAAGGCTATTCTCTGCTACATATGAAGCTGGAGCCATAGATCATTCCATGTGTACTCTTTGGTTGGTGGTTTAGTCCCTGGTACCTCTGGAGTATCTGGTTGGTTGACATTGTTTTTCTTCCTATGGGATTGCAAACTTCTTCAGCTATTTCAGTTCTTTTTCTAACTCCTCCATTGGAGACCCTGTTCTCAGTGGTTGTCTGTGAGCATCTGCCTCTGTAATTGTCAGGCTATGGCACAGCCTCTTAGGAGAGAGCTATATCATGGTTCTGGCGGCATGCACTTCTTGGCATCCACAATATTGTCTGGGTATGGTGATTGTATGTGGTTTGGATCCCCAAGTGTGGCAGTCTCTGGATGGCCTTCAGTCACTGCTCTAAACTTTGTCTCCATATCCCATCCTGTGAGTATTTTGTTCCCCTTTCTAAAAATGGCTGAAGCATCCATACTTGATTTTCCTTCTTCTTGAGATTCATGTGATCTGTAAATTGAATCTTGGGTATTCCGAGCTTTTGTGCTAACATCCACTTCTCAGTGAGTGCATATCATGTGTGTTCTTCATGTGATTGTTACCTCACTCAGAATAAAATTTTTTAGTTCCATCCATTTGCCTAAGAATTTCATGAAGTCGTTGTTTTTAATAGCTGAGTAGTGCTCCATTATGTAAATGTACCACATTTTCTTTTTCCATTCCTCTGTTGAAGGACATGTGGATTCTTTCCAGCTTCTGCCTATTATAAATAAGGTTGTTATGAACATAGGGAATGAAGCATGTGTCATTATAGGTTGGAGAATCTTTTGGGTATATGCCCAGAAGTGGTATATAGTATTATGTCTAATTTTTTGAGTAATCACCAGACTGATTTCCAGAGTAGTTGTACCAGCTTGCAATCTCAACAACAATGAAGGAGTGTTCCTCTTTCTCTACATCCTCGCCAGCATCTGCTGTTATCTGAGGTTTTGAACTTAGCCATTCTAATTGGTGTAAGGTGGAACTTCAGGGTTGTTTTGGTTTGCATTTCCGGGATGACTAAGGATATTGAACATTTCTTTAGGTGCTTCCTGGCCATTTGAAATTCCTCAGTTGAGAATTCTTTGTTTAGCTTTGTACCCCATATTTTAAAAGGATTATTTGATTCTCAGGAGTCTAACTTCTTGACTTATTTGAATATATTAGACATTAGCCCACTACTGGATGTAGAATTGGTAAAGATCTTTTCCCAATCTGTTGGTTGCCATTTTATCCTATTGACAGTGTCAATTACAGTGTCTATTACAGAAGTTTTGCAATTTTATGAGGTTCTATTTGTTGATTGTTGATCTTAGAGCATAAACCATTGGTGTTGTATACATGAAAATTTCCCTTTTGCCCTAAATTGCAACAGATTTCTCACCAGAGACTATGAAAGCCAGAAGATTTTGGGCAGATTTCATACAGAACATAAGAGAACACAAATGGCAGCCAATATACCCAGCAAAACTATCAATTAACAATGTAGATGGAAAAACCAAGATATTCCATGACAAAACCAAATTTACACAATATCTTTACACAAATCCATCCCTACAAAATGTAATAAATGGAAAAGCCCAACATAAGGAGGGAAACTACACATTAGAAAAAGCAAGAAAATAATATTCTTTCAACTAACCCAAAAGAAGATAGCCAGACACTCATAATCCCACATCTCAGATAAAAAAATAACAGGAAACAATAATTATTGGTCCCTAATACCTCTCAACATCAATGGACTCAATTCCCCAATAAAAATACATAGACTAATAGACTGGATATGTAAAGAGGACCCAGCATTTTGCTGCATACAGGAAACACACTACTGTGACAAAGGCAGACACTGCCTCAGAGTAAAAGGGTGGGAAAAATTTTCCAAGCAAATGGTCCCAAGAAACAATGTGGAGTGGCCACCCTAATATCAAATAAATTCTACTTTCAGACTAAAGTTATCAAAAAAGATAAGGAGGGACACTTCATACTCGTCAAAGAAAAAAATATACCAGGATATGAACTCTCAATGCTGAATGTCTTTGCTACAAATGTAAGGGCATCCAGATTCATAAAAGAAACTTTATTAAAGCTCGAAGCATACATTGCACCTCACATGATAATAGTGGGAGACTTCTACATTCCTCTCTCATCAATGGACAAGTTCTGGAAACAGAAACTAAACAGATACACAGTGAAAATAACAGAAGTTATGAACCAAATGAATTTAACAGATATTTATATAGTATACATTTCATCCCAAAACAAAAGAGTACACCTTCTTCTCAGCACTTCATGGTACCTTCTTTAAAATTTACCATGTAATTGGTCACAAAACAGATACAAGGAGAGTGAATTAATCCGATGAATCCTTTCAGATCACTATGGACCTAAGCTGGTCTTCAATAACAACAAAAACAAGAGAAAGCCTACATACACATAGAAGTTGAACAACACCCTACTCAATGATAACTTGGTCAAGGAAGAAATAAAGAAATTAAAGACTTTTTAAAATTTAATGAAAATGAAGGCAAACTTATGGAACAAAATGAAAGAAGTGTTAAAAGAAAATCTTATAGCTTAATGCCTCCAAAAAGAAATTGGAAAGAACATATACTAGCAGCTTAAGAGTACCCTGAAAATTCTAGAAAAAAATGATTCAAATGCACCCAACAGGAGTAGAAGACAGGAAATAATCAAACTCAAGGCTGAAATCAACCAAGTAGAAACAAAAAGAACTATACAAAGAATCAACAAAACAAGGAACTGGTTCTTTGAGAAAATCAACAAGATAGATAAACCCTTAGCCAGACTAACTAGAGGGCAGAGAGACAGTATCCAAATTAGCAAAATCAGAAATGAAAAGGGAGATATAATTACAGAATCTGAGGAAATTAAAAAAGTTATCAGATCCTACTACAAAAGCCTATATTCAACAAAACTGGAAAATCTGGATGAAATGGACACTTTCCTAGACAGATACCAGGTATCAAAGTTAAATCAGGATCAGGTAAACCATCTAAACAGCCCCATAATGCCTAAAGAAATAGAAGCAGTTATTAAAAGTCTTCCAACCAAAAATAGCCCAGGACCAGATCCATTTATGACAGAATTCTATCAATCCATCCTAGAAAACCTAATACCAATACTGTTCAAATAGTCCACAAACTAGAAATAGAAGAAACACTGCCCAATTTCTTTTCTGAAGCCACAGTTATGCTTCTACCCAAACCACATAAAGACTCAACAAATAAAGAGAACTTCAGATCAATCTCTCTTATGAATATCGATACAGAAATACTCAATAAAATTCTTGCAAATTGAATCCAAGAACACATCGAAATCTTGGGAAAATTAGGAATTTAAGGTACATACCTAAACATCAAACTAAATGGCCAGAAACTTGATGCAATCTCACTAAAATCAGGGACTAGACAAGACTGCCCACTCTGTCCCTACTGTTTAGTATAGTACTCAAGTCCTAGCCAGAACAATCAGACAACAAAAGGAGGACAAAGGGATACCTATTGAAAAAGAAGAAGTCAAAATATCACTATTTGCAGATGATATGATAGTATACTGAAGTGACCCCAAGAGTTCCACCAGAGAACTACTAAGCCTGATAAACAACTTCAGCAAAGTGACTGGATATAAAATTAACTCAAACAAATCACTAGTCTTCCTCTATTCAAATTGTAAACAGGCTGAGAAAGAAATGAGGGAAATGACACCCTTCACAAGTAATATAAAATAATAGTCCCAAATAATATAAAATACCTCAGTGTGACCGTAACCAAGCAATTGAATGATCTGTATGACAAGAACTCCAAGCCTCTATAGAATGAAATTGAAGAAGATCTCAGAAGATGAAAAGATCTCCCATGCTCATGGATTGACAGGATTAATATAGTAAAAATGGTCATCTTGCCAAAAACAATTTATAGATTCAATTCAATTCCCATCGAAATTTCTACTCAATTGTTCATAAATTATATAGAGCAATTTGCAAATTCATTTGGAATAACAAAAAACCCAGGATTGCAAAAACTATTCTCAACAGTATAAGAACTTCTGGGGGGAATCACTGTCCTTGAAATCAAACTGTATTACAGAGCAGTCATGATAAAAACTTCATGGTATTGGTACAGAGACAGACAGGTAGATCAATGGAATAGAATTGAAGACCCAGAAATGAACCCACACACCTATGGTCACTTGTACTTTGACAAAGTTGCTAAAACCATCCAGTGGGAAAAAAAAGACAGCATTTTCAACAAACGATGTTGGTTCAACTGCAGGAAGAAGAATGCAAATTGATCCATTCTTAATTCCTTGTACAAAGCTCAAGTCCAAGTGGAAAGGACCTCCACATTAAACCAGATACACTGAAACTGATAGAAGAAAAATTATTAAGTCAATTAAAAATTTATCACTTATTTTGTATTCCGTTGAGATAAGTTTTGTCTGGTCAAGTGTCATGAAGATTTGTTTGTATTGTCTCTTAAGATTCATTGCTTTAGGTCATACTCTGACCCGTCCAGCGGGTCCAGTTATTCAGGGTCCCGAAGAGGCCTTCTACCTGTGGGCCAAATGGGGGTGAAGAGAAGAAGGAGACCAAGCAAAAGTTCTGTTGTCAAGGTCTCGTTTATTGGGGATGAACGTTACAGGTTTTAAGGCTTTCAGGTAGGGGGGTGTCCTTTGTGAAACACAGAGGATGGAGGGAGGAGGGCATTCCAGCAGCGAGAGCAGAAGGTGAAGAGGTCATGCGATGGAGACGCTGGAGAAGTCTGGTATTTGCTCAGACTGAAACATCCTGTGAAAGTTATCTTTCTGTGCCATAAATTCATGGGAGAGGCTTTTGTCCAACACTCGCAAGACTTATGGCAGTCATTTCAAGGTTGAACATCTGTGGCCATGCAGCCAAGAGTCATGTAGCCACTTTGAGCCATACAGTCACAAAGTGGCCAGGCCCAAATCCAGTACGGCTCCCTACATTACACTTAGGGTCATCATCTAGTGAATGCTTGTGAATGTTATGAGTCATTAGCCCTGATTCATTCTATAGTGATAACCAGTAGCCCCATTGCTATTTGTTTCAAAGACTATTCAATGTTCATTGAATTTCTCAGACATCATTACTTAACATTGAAAAAAATACAAGGTTTTATTATTATTTTTTTGTATACTTATCCTTATACCACGCTCTAATTACTGTGGTTTTACAATTTGTTTGTTAAATGGAAAAAGTGTGACTCCTCCAACTTTTTTAAAATATTGTTTCCAATTTTTATTTCAAATGTCCCGAGAGAATTACTGTTGCCTGACCAAATCCTTCTTAATTTCCTTGAGTGCGTCTTGGCATGCAGATGCAGATGTTCCAATGCCTTCTTTTATATTCCTGATGTGTCTGATTTCTGCTTTATGAATCCAGTTACTGCCTTCTCATGTTCTTTTACATGGGTGTTTTGAAGTCTCTCAGCAGATGGCTTTCCCAGATGATGTAGACTGTCTCATGGTGTCTCAGTACTTTGTATAGATTGATATTCACCTGAGAGGCTTAGGTTTTACAGAGCAGTGCTACTTCCTGCATTGTCCTTATCCTGAGCCTGTAACAGCATTTACTTTTTCTGAGCTGTAACGTCCTATTTTTAAAGCTTTTCTTCTGAGAATTACACTCTTCTCTTTTAAGTATTCAGCCTTAAATATGTGTGCATTGTATGTATATCTCGTATGAGGGTCTATTTTGTACAACTTACCACTCAGGTGATTCTAATGGAGAAACAAAGAGACCCTTTAAGTAGTTTCTTAGAACAACTTGCTTTTTTGCACAATGGTCTTAATCTATTAGTTCCAATATTTCTCACTCTTTGGCACCTCCATTTTCACGTGATATTTTTTTCTGGTGTCTCTATTTGCTATCCAGTCTCATCCCCAACTTACCCTCAGAGATCTCTACATTAACTTCCTATATATTCAACAGGGATGCCTCCATCTAAAGTTATGCTGGGAGGAAAATCATTTATTAGAATTTGGCAACTTACATGTGCAGAATTACAGGACCCAGGAAAGAACATCAAATTCATTCATGGTATTTTTGAACTCTGAAACAGGTGCAGGGACTCAAAGGATCTTCAGGCAACAGAACAGTTGCTAGTTTAAAAGTTCAGAGTAGTGGGGAGACAGCAGGGGGGAGAGAGAGAGAAAGAGAGAGAGAGAGAGAGAGAGAGAGAGAGAGAGAGAGAGAGAGAGAGAGAGAGAATGCTTTAAAGAATCTGTCTAAATTGGGACATGGATAAAAGATACAGTCCATGGTATAAAACATGAGGCATGGCAGGATCGATCAAGCAGATTGCTTAGTTTCAGGTGGGCTCTGATTCTGGTGCCTATGCAATGGCATTTGCTTTCCTGAGACTTGATAGTGCATTTTCCTTTGGGCTTTAGTGTCCTGGATACTTAGTACCAGGCAGATGAACTCAGAAGTGCTTTTCCAGGAACATTAGTGTCATTTGGTGACAATGAAGAAACTCCAGGACTTTCTCCTCTTGATCGCTGCTAACTCAAAACCTTTTGGGCTTCAAGTAATAGGAGCTACTCAAAGCTTGATTCTTTGTGATCTCTTCTTAGTTCCAGAGTAGCCACCATGCCACTATCTGTTTTATGTTCATCCAGTTCCATGCAGCCTTCCATTAACCTGTCTTTACTATAAAAATTTAGCTTGTCAGAAAAGGGTGGAAGAGAAAAGCTATCTGTTAACAGAAACCACTCAGAGTCTCCTCTGTTCTGTCACTTTGCAGTTTCAAATGCTTCACTGAGTCTGTTCCCAGTGGAGAGAATCAAACCTGCCCAAGAAATTCTGGGGCTGGGTTTGTGATGGTCCAGATTTCTTGATGTGGAATTTATTTAATATATTGAAACAGGGTCATTCTGTAAGTTTCTCTTGGCTATTCATTGTGGTTCAGGCAAAAACACCTTTTATGTTTGAATCACAATTACTATATCAGGCAAGACATCTAGTCTGACTGCGGGACAGACATGACCAAGGCTAGGAACAGACAGACTTTTATTTCTCACAAGAGCTCCTGATAGGAACAGATGATAAAGTGCAATGCATTTGATGGGGCCGACTCTTATTTATGTGTTTGTTACGTTGCCTATAATAGAAAGTAAGATGGTGCAATAAATACAGGCTTTATTGAAAGCCACCTTAAGCAGAAATTTACTGAGAAGAACATGTAAAGCTTTAAAGATAATAAAGGATTCATTTTTCTCCAAGGAAGGAGATTATAGGAACCTGAGGTCAAATGTTTGAGGCTCATCATCAGGAATTGAAAACTCAGTTGAATTTTCCTTATTTATAAGGTTTGGTTTTTATAATAAATAAAAGCACTGGAGCTTTCAAATCTTTAGTTGCTTGGAGGATTTAGAGACATTGATCTGTTTAACTAAAAGCAATCGTTACACCATGACAACACAGGGCTTTCCCCGCCGTATCCCAGCACGAAAGAGTTCAGTTTGGTAAATTTGTTGTATCGTTTGGGTGAATTCTCTGGTTACTTGACATGTACCTCATTAGATAACAGAGCATGTAAATATATATGTAAGTACACACACACACACACACACACACAATATTTTATAAGGTCTGATGTATATTCAGAACTATTTTATCTTTGTTTTCTATAAAGGCTTCTCTTTAAATCTAGTTTCATGGCTTATATTTTGAAAGTGTGTAAAAACACTTTCAAGGTTACAGTCTTGATTTAAATAGTTTAGACACAAAAAGGATAATTTTACATATTATATCTACTGGGGTTCACTAGAGCACATGTAAAATGCAGTATTTCAAAACTCACCCTTGCATGTTGGCTCAGTCGTCAAATGTGCTTGCTGCATCAGCAGAACTTGAGTTCAGATACCGGTGCCTACCTAACAAGCCAGATGTTTTTCTTAAGAGCCTCTAACTCTAGTACTCTGAGCATCAGAAACAGAAAGATCATTGTGGGCTTACTGGTAGAAAGCCTAGCAAATAAAAACAAATGCAAACAAAGAAACAAATATAGCCTACTTCAAGTTTGGGGAGAGACTCTGCTTCAAAAGAATAAGTCAGAGAATGATTGAGGTGACACTTGATTTAACTTTGGCCTCCCGAACAAATACACACAGTTGTATATATCAGCACATAAACATGTACATAAAGCATACACACACACACACACACACACACACACACACACACACACACACGAGAACCATCTTGTAGCACGACTCTGGTAGTTATTCAGCTTTGATAGACTAAAAAGTCATAACACAGACTTAAAATATTTCATCATAACCTTTATCTCCTTTTTTAATAGACCGATATATGTTTTTGCGACTGATTCAATTTTTGCTTATACTATAGTGGATGATCTTGGTGCTGTTGAGGAATGTGAAGCAAATTGTTTCTACATTAATATCATGTAGTATGTACATGCGCACATGTGTGTGGTTCTTTTGTTTATTTGTAAAAAGAAAACTATAGTGAAGCTGGCCAGTGTTCACATACTTCAGGAGTGACATCTCTGTTGCTTTGAGCAGTTGTCTGTGTGCAAGATTCTTGCTATATCTTTGCCATCTGTTATTCTTTGTTTCTTAATTGCTGGCATTAGGAGGCCTAATAAAAGATAACCCGAGGGCAAAACAAGTCAGGAAGACAAGACAAGTAGCATCACGCAGACCTGACTACGATCTAGTTCTGCCTCCCATTAGCGGTAGCCTCTGGGCAAAGCATCAAGAGTACTAGATCTTTCAACAGTGAAAAATAGAAGCACTCTGAGAACAAGAAAGCCCCTCGCTCTATTCCTTCCCTGCGCAGTACGTACTCTACCCTAGGCTTTCTTGCTATCAAGAGGTGTTAGAATAGCTTGGTCAAATGATTCAAGTATACTTTATTGTTGCTAGATTCAGTCTACACACACACACACACACACACATACACATACACACGAGGATGCCTGGTCAGTCTCTTGGGTTTCCTATTTCCTTCCTCCATCAGGAAATCATGGTCACTTTCCTTTACCTTCCTCTATCAATCTATGTTTTCCCCAAGTCCAATCTTGAATCGTTAAAGAAAGTTTTCTATAGAGCTGGGTGTACCTTAGATTTTGATCAGCTTCCCACTAACTCTAATCAACACATTTGTCCTAGTTTGGTCCTTGGATACAACATTGGCTTAGAGGTTCCAGGGCATTATTCAGGTGAGCTCATTGTTGGAATCCAGAGACTGAAACTGAAGCAGAGTCCATGAAGGAACTCTGCTGGCTTGGCTCCCCTGGTTTGCTCTGATTGTGTATCTAGATCAGGGGCATCAGCTCAGGATGGCATCACACTTTCACATCATCAGCTATCAAGATAATGTTCCCTACAGATCCATGTTCATAGGCTAATCTGGTGGAAGTGATTCCTCAGTTAAAGTTCCCTTCCTAAGTATGTCTCTATGTTTGTGCCACATTGCCAAAAACTAACACAAATCTAATACTTCTGCTCCACTCTCCATAGCCATACAACAGGGAAAATTTAAAAAGTAATTCTCCATGTTTTTGTTTGTTTTTCCCTCTAAATAGACAGAGTTTCTTGTCACAACAACTTCTAAAGTAAGAATTAATGGGCTAAGAATAAGTTTGGGTTCTTTCTTCCAGCAAATTTCTGTGTGGACTTCACAGTTTCTTTGTCCATTTACTTGGTTACCTTCTCCGACCACACTGAGGCTACACCTGGGACTCAATAAGCATTTAGCTAATTTTCAGTTGATATAATAAAACAGAAAAAGAGAAGCCTCATAGGCTCTGCTCTATTATGGATGATGGAGCACCTCAGAAAGTGCTTTCTCTGTTGTGTGATCACCACCATTAGAATACCTGGAGTCATAGGCTGCATCAGTGCCTGCTCTTAAATAAGTCCAACTGGTTCACTTACTAGCCTAATATCAGATGCCATTCTCTCTCTTCATAACCTACCTTGAGGAGGGATTGAATGGTAATGATCAGGAATGATGCCTTTCCTGGGGACACAGGCAAGAATAAAGAAACCATGGTGACTGTAGGTGGGACTGATCTGTCCATCTGGTGAATTAATGCAGATATAGGGAGAAGCTCTCTGCCCTCTGAATCCCATTGTCCTGATCATGACAGGATTGGGACTTTCAAAAATAGGAAACACACAAAGAGCTGGAGATAGGATGTGGTTTAAAAATAGACTTAGGTTGGCCAGTGAACTAGGAATGGCAATACATTTTTTCTTTGTTCTAGTACTGCCTATTAAATCTGACCTTTTTTACCTGAAGGATTAAATATTTCTTTCAGAATCTGCTAAATGAATAAAGCTCTGTATACTCTCCAGAAAAGTGAGCTAAACCTACTTTTAATCAACCAAATGCTTACTATATATTAGTTATGCATACCAACAAGATTCCCTGTGGGGTTTCCACACGTGCATGGAGTGTGTGTTGATCATGTCCTGGCATACTTAAATATGGTTTCTAACCCTGGAATCCTTTCCAGCTCATATTAGCCTTTTAGGTTAGTATATTTAGCTTCTACATACAAGAGAAAACATATGGCATTGATCTTTCTATTCTTTTCTCATTTCACTGAACATAATGTCCTCTTGTCCCATTGTCTTTGCCACATAGGACAGGATTTCATTTTCCCTTTGTGGCTGATTATACTTCATTATGAATATATGGAATACATTCTTTATTCATCTGTTGTTGGGATGAGTCATATTTTAGCTTCTGTGACTGCTGCTACAGCAAACACGGGTGTGCAGGGATCTCATTTTCAGGCTGACTGCATTTGCTTTAGCTATTTACCCAGGAGTGGGATAGTGGGATTATATAATGGCTCTATTTTTAGCAACCCCCATACTATTCTCCATATTTCTTTGTGGATGGAATAGTTTACACTCCCACCAACAGAGGACGAGTTCCCTTTTCTCCACATCTTTGCCAGCATTTATTAGGAAATCTAAAGTTAGTTCTCTAGCAAAATAAACTTAACAATAAAATGTTACTCAAGCAGTTTTTGATTTATGTCAATCACCGATCTGGAAACTTTGAATGTCTTCCTTAAGTGATAATCTCTCATGACTTTAATGATTGTTTGGAATTGGGTGTGAAACTCATGTTAGCCATAAAATATGTTCCTTTACTAGTATATTTATTCTTCTATTTATAAACCCCTCTCACATGTGACCTTTAACTTTATTAGAGCCTTGTATAGAGTCAATTTTAATATGCATAATTAAGTTCTGAGGGGTTAAAGAAACTCACTCAAATTCTCCAGCTATTAAACAGTGTAAACACATACAGAGGTGGGTTGGACTTCTGAATGTCCCTCAAATCATCTAGCCATCTAGCTGTGTGAACACATATAGAAGTGGGCTGAACTTCTGAGTCTCAAATCCTTAAGCATGATGCTCTAAGAATACAGAAGGTAAAATGTTATATGTTGTCTTGTAGTTGTAATTCAACATAGGGAATAGTAGATCAGACTCATACAAAACTATGTGATGATGTCAAATAATTATAAGCAAGGTCATCAAACACACAGAGACTGGTAGGTTAAAGTACCTGGGTAATATATCTAGGTTAGCCCCCATCAAAGCATCATTTGGGAGTCATTAGATTTAAGAGTCTTAAAAGCATCAGTCCCTGCAAAGGGCAGTGTGCTACATAATGAAGAAGCCACAAGGAGTACCAGGTATGTATCCCTGCAGTTAACATCCCAAGTGCTGGGATGTTAGTACCCATCTCTTCTTGAATAAAGAGTGCTGCCACAATTGCAAATGTTAGGGTATCCTTTAGTGATCCTGGAAGGAGGCATAGGCTTTCTTGTTTCTTTCATTAGGAGGAAAAAAAAGTTGAGAGCTCACCCCAAGTATTAACTACTTCGGATCTTAGAGCCTGACTGACATCAAATGGCAAAACCTGACCCATGCTTAAGAGAAAGAGAATATTGGGAAAATGGATACTTGAAAAGAATTATCAGATGCCTTTCTTAGATAGTAGCATTTGAGTTGAAGTGTGGATAAACTGAAGGTAAGACGTGGGGAAGGAACCTGCTGATGGCGTCACAGTATCCCATCTTTACCCAGCTCATTGTATGTTCCAAGGAGCAGCTTCAAGATCTATAGGCATTAACCTAGTGTTCACAGAAACTCCAGCCAGAGGTTGCTTCTATCATCCATAGTGGTGGGAGGATAGAAGATAGGTTAAAAAGCGTTGTTGAGGAGCAGACTTGACAAATATATTAAAAGTGTCTATTTAATTCTCAAGTTCTAAAAGATCAATTCTTAAAATTCTTTAAAATTTATAAAAAATGCTGCTAAATAGTATATAGGTATTTACAGACTGAATAGTATTACACTGTGGGAACATGCTGTTTTCTTTATCTTCTTGGCTGGCAATAAAAACTAGGTTGTTAAAAAAAAAAACAACTAGGTTGTTTCCACATTTTACTAGTGGGAAAACATTGCATAGAACATGATGGTGCACATATTTCTGTGTGATCTTAATTTACATTTTAAATAAATTATTTTAAGTGGGATTGCCAGGACAGACAGAGGATCTATTTTTAGTTATATTTTATATAAAATATTATTTTATATATTTGCCACATTATCTCTCAACCCCTCTAACAGTGCTCAAAGATTTAATTTCTGCATATCCTTACTAACACTTACCATTTTTATGGCTTTGTTTTTTGATAGTACTCATTATAATACTTGTATATCTTGAAGACACTGTGATACCTAACATAAACAAGTGACAGAATGCCAAATGCCAAATAATTTCACTTTTGTAAGATGTCTAAAGTAGTCAAGTTCATGGAAGCTGATTTTGGGGGCTGGGTTGCTCAGTGAATATCAGGACCAGCTCCTGCTAATTAGTAACTTCTAAGATCCTTTACGCAATATAGTGTTGATAGTTAAGAGGGCTGTACTGTATACTTGAAAGAGTCAAAGAACAGATCTTGCATATAACATTTTCTCATAAACAAAACAACAACAAAACATACACACACATACACACACAGACACGCACACACACACACACACACACACACACACACACAGTTGCAAAGAAACTTTCAGAGGTGGTGATGGGTATGTTTTTTAGGTTGATTGCCCTGAGGGTCTCTTAGGTTTCTGCAACTTTCCAAACCCATCAAATTATAAGTATTTAACAGATATGTTATATCTCAGTAAAGCTGTTAAAAACAGTATGTAGCGTTTCTTTCTTTTTCTTTCTTTTTTTTTTTTCAGAGCTGGGGACCGAACGCAGGGCCTTGCGCTTGCTAGACAAGTGCTCTACCACTGAGCTAAATCCCCAACCCCTGTAGCATTTACTCTTAATGAGAAAATATATTATCTTCCCCCTCTGTATTAGTCATTGTTTCATTGCTGTGAAAAGACACCATGACAAAGGCAACTCCAATGAAAGAAAGCACTTCACTGGGGCTTGCTTATAGTTTCAGAGGTTTAGTCTATTATCATCATGGTGGGGTAAGAGGCAGAGCACAGGCTCGAGGCATTGCTGAGAGTTCTATATCCAGCAATAGGAAGAGAGAGACTCTGGGTTGGTACGGACTTTTAAAACATTAAAGCATACCTCCAGTGACACACTTCTTCCAATAAGGCCACTCCTATTTCAACAAGACAACACCTCCTAATCCTTTCAAAGAGTGGCACTCCCTTGTGGTCAAGCATTCACATCTATGAGTCTATTGGAGCCACTTGTATTCAAAACACCACACTCTCCTTCTTTTACCACTCATTTCACCTCTGTGAAGTTCTTCCTGAGCATCCCAGTCACAGAGCTGGGTTCTCTTTGGGTTCTTTGGGTTCTCCTTGGAAGAGCATGGGGCCAAATCCTTGGCAATCAGTAACGTGTTCTACCAAGTTGTAACTATTGTGTCCAGCTTGTGGTTTTGTTATTATGACTAAAGGCTTCTACAGGTGCAGAAGTGATCCCCAAACTATTCTTCTACCTCTGGTACCTACCTTTGAGTTAGATTTACAATTTTTTCTCAGGTTATTTTAGTTCTTGATCCAACCTAAATAGTTTGTACTGGTCTAATATATTTATTACACTTGTACAGGAGAAGAAATGAACAATATTTTGCTTTATTTTAAAAAAATCACTGCTGCTTTCCAACCTGGAAAAAACACCACTTCTCCGTGACTAAAAGATTTATTTTTTAGCCTGGTGATTTGTTTACAGAATTTTAGTAGAAATTCCAATTTCTCCAGATCTTTGCAAGCTGTTTATCTTTTTTGGTTAAAGTTCTACCCATAATGTGCAAATCATACTGAATAGAGAATTTAATACTATAGTATTAATTTTAGGGGTTCTGTATATCTTAAGAATGTAAAATTGAAGAGGAATGGAGTAATATGTGTGGTTTCATTCTAACGTTGAATACCAACAGTGAACTCTGCTCTTAGAACTAATCTGTGCTCAGATTCTATAGAGCCCAGGTTTCACTCTAGGTAAGACTGCTGGAACATGACTCAAACATGACAGAATCACTCTGCAACCCCCACCCCCTGCTATTCAAGCAAACAAAGCGAAGAGGATAACAAAATGATGTACTTGAAATGCAATGTGAGTCCTGATTATACTGGGATTTGGCCAGAGAAGTGATGATAAGTAGCAGAGCTCTTAATTAATGCATTTAACACCTTAATGATGCAAATTAATCTATTTAATCCCATTCATACCAAATAACCAAGAGAAATTAAATGACCCAATCTTTAAAGTGGAAGGAAATGGGCTCAGCCAGGAGTCATTTGTACCTGGACCATTTTCAGAGGAAAATATTCAATCTTTTCATACAGCATCTATTTCAAACTCTCCCTCCGTGTGATGCAGTGGCCCATGTTCCTTCTTCTGTTCCTTCTGACAAAAAGACTGAGAGCCTAGATAGGAGGCCTGGACACAGCAAAGGAAGACTAGGAAAATTTTCACAGTTCACTGGAAAAGGACTCAAATCTTGAGTGACCTTATACAATTTACCTCAAAGGAAGAAAAGAGGACTAGGGTTCTTGATTGTTCTGAGCACCCTGCTATTACTGGATAGTTTTCTCATTCTATTCACACATTTCAACTACCCCGCATCATAGATTTATTAACTTCATTTGATCCATAGCAAATATCACTATTCAGAGGGCTTAACATTATCTGAAACTATTAAGCAACACTATTGTGATATGAACTAATTCCATGAGTTATCTTTACTTGGGGATAAAACAATGACTTCATGAATTCTTAGGCAAATGGATGGTACTAGAAAAAAAAATCTCATCTTAAGTGAGATAACCCACTCATAAAAAAAACACACATGGTATGTACTCACTGATAAGTGGATATTAGCCTAAAAGCTCAGAACACCCAAGATACAATTCACAGAGCACATGATGCTCAAGAAGGAAGAGCAAAGTGTGGATACTTTAATCCTTCTTAGAGGGGGGAACAAAATAACTAATGGGAGGAAATATGGAGACAAAGTGTAGGGCAGAGGCTGAAGGAAAGGCCATCCTGAGACTGTCTCACCTGGAGCTCCATCCTATATACAGACACCAAACCTAGACACTATTGTGAATGCCAAGAAGTGCTTGCTGACAGCAGCCTGATACAACTGTCTCCTGAGAGGCTTTGTCAGAGTCTGACAAATACAGAGGTGCATACTCACAGGCAACTATTGGACTGAGCACAGGGTCCCCAATGGAGGAGTTAGAGGAAGGACTAAAGTAGTTGAAAGAGTTTGCAACCCCAAAGGAAGAACAATATCAACTAACCAGACACCCCAGAGCTCCCAGGGACTAAATCACCAACCAAAGAGTACACATGGAGGGACCCATGGCTTCAGACTCATATGTAGCAGCAGATGTCCTTGTCAGACATCAATGGGAGAAGAGGCCCTTGGTCCTGTGAAGGGTTGATGCCCCAGTGTAGAGGAGTGCCGGGGGGAGGGAGGCAGGAGGAAATGGATGGTAGGTGGGAGAGCACCCTCATAGAGGTATGGGGTAGGAGGATGCGATAGAGGGTTTCCAGAGGGGAAACTTGGTTAAGAGGTAACATTTCAAATGTAAATAAATAAAATATCCAGTAAAAACGAATTTCAACATAGCCATTATAAACTGCATAGATTTGAAAAAATTTCTTCTACCCCCTCTCTCTACAAAATCAAGGGATTAGAATAATTTTCAGATGCTCTAGTACATCTACGGGTCTAAAGTGGGTAGGTTTTTTCCATTTAATAATCCTGGGTCAAGTGTATCAGGAACTTGGCAGTAGCTGAGACTTTTACCCCAGCAATAAATTTATCATAGTTATTAATGGAAGCTATAAAACGCATGGGTCAGTATGGCTCAAAGAAGGAGCTTCAAGATCACACTGTGTTTCTTTTATTCTCTGAGCCCTTGGGCAATAAGAAAGAACTCATCTGGCTGGTGTATATATATTGGGATCATGTTTCTGCTGGAGAACCCTTGGCTCAGAAACCCTAGTGTTACCAGAGACCACTAGAAAACATTCTCAAAGTTTACAAAGATAAATGCTGACAATACAGAAGTAAATTCGCCCCTCTGTCTTAGAAGGAGATACTACCACTATTTCCCAAGGTTCTGGTTTTCCCAGAAGTCTTTGAGACAATTGTGTGGAACAAAGGCTGATGAAATACTATGAGAAACCCCCTGTTAATGAATGTCATACTGAGACGTATGAAGTGTTGTGGTCAGCTTTAAGCCCAAAGTCTTTTTTTTCTCCATCTTTAATAAATTGAGTATTTCTTATTTACATTTCGATTGTTATTCCCCTTCCTGGTTTTCCTGCCAACATCCCCTAACCCCTCCCCCTCCTCTTCTATATGGGTGTTCCCATCCCCATCCTCCCCCATTACTGCCCTCCCCAACAATCACGTTCACTGGGATTCAGTCTTAGCAGGACCCAGGGCTTCCCCTTCCACTGGTGCTCTTACTAGGATATTCATTTACCTATGAGGTCAGAGTCCAGGGTCAGTCCATGTATAGTCTTTAGGTAGTGGCTTAGTCCCTGGAAGCTCTGGTTGTTGGCATTGTTGTTCATATGGGGTCTCGAGCCACTTCAAGCTCTTTCAGTCCTTTCTCTGATTCCTTCAACGGGGGTGCCATTCTCAGTTCAGTGGTTTGCTGCTGGCATTCGCCAAAGTCTTTTCTGGTTCATTTCCATGCTATTCAAGTGTACCTGAGAAAGACTCAGTTAATATCTTTAGAAATCCCATTTCAGAAAACTTTATGTCTAGTTCTCAATTATACATTCAGAAAAAGAAACACCAGGTATTTTCTTTTCTTTATCCCAACGCCTGAAGTAGTTTGGCAACATGACACCCAAATCCACTTCTTTCATGACAGCTAATACTTGCTAATATCCAACTTAGGCATGATTCTAGGAGATTTCCAGAAAATACCCTACCTCTTAAGTATTTCCTCAGGATTAAAAAAAGTCACTGAGTACAGCTGCATATGGGTCTTCCTCCAGCGTTGGAAATGAATCATCCATGTTCACCCAGTGCCACATGCAGTGCACAGATGTTTTACCCAATGCCACATACAGTGCACATGTGCTTTATCCAGTGCCACATGCAGCGCACGGGTGTTTTACCCAGTGCCACATGAAGTACACGGGTGCTTTCCAGTTTTGCAGCAGTCTACCCTTGCATTAGACAATATCATCTCAGTTTCTCGCTCTCTACTTTCTTCAATGCAGTATGTCATTGAACACCAAAGTACTTTATTATACTTAATTGAATATGTATGCAGCTAGTGTAATAGTCTAGAAAAGGTGCTAGGGAAAACTGAACTCCAAATGATGTCTTCAGAGAGCAATTTTGAGTCACCAGGTAAAAATAAGGAAGAAAAATAAATCTCACAAAGAGCATCTGAGTCTTTAACTTCTCCCCACAGAGACAGGTCTGTACAAACTGTAACTGGATTCAAATTTAGTTACTCTCGCTATTTGACTCTCAGTGGGGAATTGATAAAATGTTATCAAGCACCATTCTGTATTGCACTGTGGGAGTTTCAGCATTTATCTACAATAAAGGAGGCAGAATCGGAGGAAGTGAGTACTTGATTAGGATTTGAAGGCATGTACAATGTGTTCTCAAACTGTCAGACAGCTCCTGAGAGCAGCTTTCTGTGATCTGGTAATTAGCTTATAAGTGAACTGTTGAGAGTCATAATGCTTTTACTGGGTCCCTTGTCATTCCACTGCGAATGGCTGATTACAGGTCCAAAGTCTGAAGGTATTCTGGGTCTTTATTTCCAATTCCCTACAATCCTGATAGTCAATAGTAATAAAAAATGACACTTGAAAATTATATGTAAGATTGAAGTGTAGTCATACTAGAGAGACAAGAATTCACTTATTTCATTATTAAGAAATTAGTACATAAAATATACTCAATATTTTTTGACTAAGTGTTTGAAATGTTCTTCATATTGTATCTTTTGCTATAAACTCTATTGAACCATCACTCATTTGGGGGTTACTAAAAGAACCCTCAATGTAAAGTCTGTTTCCATTAAAGTCTTTTCCAACAGTCAGAGAAAGGTAAATTAGATGGTGTGTCTGCTTTGATGTTTGTCAGTGAATGGCTTCCCGGTGCATCGATGGTATATAAAGTGTGTCAACTCTATATCTGTCTCTTTCTCAGCATTGATTTTTATCTATTAAGGTCCAGATTGCCTGGCTTTTCTCTTCCACCTGTGTGGGTTTGTTTTCTTGTCACTTTGTCAAAAATATTTGATAGAATCATGTTGAGAATAGGAGATCTATTTTGGCTCCTGGTTTCAGGGACATCTCAATGTGCCGTATCAGGGGAGGCATGGCATAGTTCACAGTGGGTAGTGCTTTCAGCTGGGGGAACCATGGTGGCAGAAAAAAACAGAGCCATGGTTAGCATTATAAGGGACATAACATTCAGAGTTCCACCCAAATGACCTGCTTTTATCCATTGTGATCCACTTCCTGAAGGCTCCGCAGCCTTCAGAATAGCAGCACAAGTCAATGGCCTGGTGTTTAATACATGATTCTCTGGGATACACTTAAAATTCCGTCCATAACACCATCAAACCCTTCAGGCTGATTCTGTGATGTTCTTGCCATACTGTCTTTTTGTTCTTCTCATAAATCAGTTTGTAACTTGTATCTTTCTTGCTCAGAGGGACTTTATCCAAAGTGAGCTATGCCTAAGTTCCTGACCCTTTCACCAAAGCCACCATAAATTCCATAACTTATTTTGTGTGTGTGTGTGTGTGTGTGTGTGTGTGTGTGTGTGTGTAGTTGTACATATGTGTTCCTATCTCTTTTCTGTTTCTGTGTAGAATAAATTTCAGGAACTCATAAGTATATTGGTAATATCTATATCATAACTTTTTGGTTAACTTTTTAAATTTGAAAAATTTACATCTGATTATTAAAATTACATTAGATCAAAATAACCAAATATGGGCCTTTCTTCTCTGGAGAAAATGAGTTTTCTATCTATAGCCATTGATTGCCGTTTGTCATGACCACAGTGCTTTCTTCTTTGTAGGGGTTTTATATATTTGTCGATTCTTGATCTTAAAAGCCATTGTATGTGTTTTGTTCAGGAAATTTTTTCCCTTATGTTCATCCATCTTCGGTCATGTCTCACACAGTCCTTTTGTGGTGGATATATTCTTCTTTTAGAATCTTTTTTTTCCATTTCTTGTTTTTTTGTACCTTTCATTTCTTTTCAATTTTCTATCTCCTTCTCCCCCATCCAGTTTTTCAAGAACCCTCCCCCATTGCCTTCCCCCAGAAGTCCTTTTGGGGTTTTTAGTTTAGCTTCCTGTGACTGTGCTCACCTTATTTAACAGTCTTTTGGCTTGGCCAGCTATATTAATCCCAATCCAGGGGAGTTCTTTCCATCTTCAGCAGGGTCTTCTTCAGTTTCCCTCTTGATGTTGTACAAATGCTTGCTTGGTTTCTGTATATCTGCGTTTCCCTAATTTCTTTTCGGCTTCATTCTCTAGATTGGGTGGCTCTATTTATTTAGCCACATTTTGTCACACTTTGCTGAAGTTGTTTTCAGTCTTTAAGTTCTCTCCCTGAACTTTTGAAGGATCACCTATCTGTCTTATCATCTGCAAATAAGGGTAATTCAAGCATTTGACCTTCTTTTATCTGTATCCCTTACATGTCCTTTTTTGTTGCTCCTGATTGCTCTGCTAGAACACGTTGTTTTTGAATGGTGTAAGTGTGGGCATTTCTGATTTGTTGAAGGGATCTGACCAAAAAGCTGGTTTACTGTATAGAACACAGCATGGGTCTTTTATATTCCAGGACTTTTATCATGAAGGGGTATTAATTTCCTCAAATGTTTTCAAACTTGAAATGATCATGTGGTTTCCAGAATCTTTGGTTTGTTTTATATAATGGAAGGGTGCTGTGGTTGATTGTTTGACTCTTGATTTCCCAATTTTGTATGAATTTTAATTCGATGTTCATTTTCATCTCAAAAAAAATGGTATCAATTTTTATTTTGATAGTTTGGATAATATGACCTCTTCAAGTCTATTGTCGATCTTTCAATTTTTTTAATCAACACATTTCCAGGGTTATTGTAGTTTATGAGATCATTTCATTTCAGGCATGTCCATTTTTTTGTTCAGGAAATTTTTTCCAGTTTTATTCCAGTATAGGCTTTTAGTTTTCTTGAAAAAGTTTCTGAGTTATGTCTCCTTTCATTTCTGATTTTGTTAATTTTCTCTTTAATCCTCCAGTTATCTAGTAGGGTTTATCATCTTTCTTTTTGTTTCAAAATCTTTTGTTTCTCATTGGATTTGATTTCGGCTCCCCTCTCCCTCCTCTCTTTTTGTTCCTCTTTTGGGTCTGTCTCTGACATTATGCTCTATCTGTTTCTCTGGGCACTCAATACCATGGGTTTTCCTCTTAGCACTCATCGTGTCCCAGGATTTGGGTATGTTGTACCCATTTCATTCACACACAGGTTACATTGAGTATGGGTTTTGTTATTTCCACGTATGACACTTTACACTCATTTCACACTTTGAACCAATTATTGGTATTTTTGGAGAGTACCAGAGATCTGAGAGAAGATCCTTTTGAGGGAGAGCGAGATTGGCTCAGAATCTTCTAGGTCTTCTTCAAAACATAAGAAACTACAGTGATCAGTGTTTTCAGAACACAAACATGGCAAGACCGCCACACTTATGAGCTCACAGGAGCTGTGCTTTCCTGCATAAGACCTGTACAAGAAGAAGCCAGTCACTACTTCAGCACAGATAAGGGAGAAGAACACAAGCTCCCACCCCTAGCTGAAAAGCTATTGGCTGCTAGGGAAGATAGAGTTTGTATTTTAGGAGTGTTGTGGTTTATAAGCAGTACAATTGGACTTGGGCATACACACATACATGCACGTGAAGTTGATGTTGGGAAAGGGACTTGATTGGTGGGGGATGTAGGAGGAGCTGGAAGGGAAAGAGGATGATATGATCAAATACATTGTATGTGAATTTTTATGAAAGTCTAAAGCTTGTATCTAAGCTCCTTGTCTCTTCTTTTTGGAATAGGGTTTGTTTCAATATTTCCAACTTATATTGTGTTTTCCTTTAAAACGGAATATATGGACCCAGATTTAGAACTTGTTCCCATCAGGGTTTAACATCGCATGATTTTATCTGTTCCTGGTGTGTTTGGATATTAATGAAACACAGTCCATTAGTCTTAGTTGAATTTCAGGGTTTTGAATTTCCTGCCATCAATTATGTCTCCCCTTTTCATTTTGATTTTGTTAATTTCTGACACTCAAGCCTGTGTTGCTGTTAGCCTGTTTCCTCTCCAGCATTGTTTTAGAAAGGCACTCCCATTCATTGCTGCACCAATTACTATTGCAAACTTCCCATGGGCCCTCTATCAAGTTTTTGTTTGCTTTGTTTTTGTTTAATAGTAATTTATAACACTTTTCACTTCTTGATGGTAACTTCCATAATTACCTGTTTATTTTAACTTGTAACCCAGTAAAGATACTTTAGTATCTTCTTCAGTATCTTCAATAGCAAGGATAATATCTATATGGTAAAAAAAAATAGGTGGATGTGATGTGAATGGATATATACTGCACACTGGCTATGAGAGCCATTGAATCAAATGCTTCCTTCCTGAATTATGTGATGAAAAATTCAAACTTTAACAAGGCCTCTGTATTTGAATAACCCCAAACATTTTTAAAAATTTTTATTGGATATTTTATGTATTTACATTTCAAATATTATCTCCAACCCCCTTACCCCCTCCCCTTGCTTCTGTAAAGATGTTCCCAAACACCCACTCTAATCTCAACATTTCACCTGGCATCTCCATTAGGGAAATGAGACTTCTCAGGACCAAAGGCTTCTTCTCCTATTGATGCTAGGCAGTGCCATCCACTGCTACATATGTGGCTGAAGCTATGAGTTCCTCCATGTGTATTCTTTGGTTGGTGGTTTAGTCCCTGGGAGCTCTGGGGCAGGGTCTGGTTGTTTGATATTGTTGTTCTTCCTATGGGGTTGCATTGCGAACACTTTCAGCTCCTTCAGTTCTTTCTCCAAGTCCTCCACTGGGGTCCCTGTGCTCAGTCCAATGGTTAGCTGCAACATTTTTAATCTCCAAAGCTCAGAAAATAGGTATTTTATCATAATAGTCTAGCCCTGACTTAGATTTTAATCTCCTGTGTTTTCATTTCTTTGTAGTTGTATAGTTCCTGCCCTCTATTGTCTTCTTTCAAGAAAGAGGTCAAGAGGTGCCTCTCTCATGCTGTCCATATTCAGTTGTCACACATACTCTCTATGTGTGATGCTTGCTCTCACTATGGTCTCTTCCTTCTAATACATGACCCAATTCCAGTGAAATCTAAATCACAGTGAATGGCATGGCAGTTTAGTTCACAGCACTCTGAAGCCCATTCACTTTCACTTTTGAAAAACTCCCAATTGCTTACAGTTTTATGCTTGTATACATGCCTTTATTCAGGGTGGCCTTGTATGCTTACATTGTATTTGGGGTGAAACAAGGATATGCATGTACACACACACACACACGCACACACACATATTGGCTAGAGATACCTCATTTGCATAGAAAGGCACTCCAGGAAATTGAACCTGCAATTTCACCAGGGATTATGTGACATTCTCCAGGTGGAATGTGCATTGGGCTCTGCAGATTAGATGGAGAAGAGGAAACCCCAGCTGAGAAAAGAGAATCCTCCATTTTGTGCCAGGCTCAGGAAAGATGTCCAGTTATGGTAGACTATAACCCTTTCCGGTGAGGAAAGGGTTTATTTCACTTTATGGGTTAAAGTCTATCAAGATGAGTAGGAAGTGCAAGAACTCAAGGGAGAAAACATGAAGCAGGAATTGAAGAAGACCATGGAGGAACACTGTTTATTAGTTTGCTCCCAATAGCTTGTTTAGTTTGCTTCCAGGACCACATGCCCTGAAGTGGTGCTGTATTTAGTGTGGCCTCCCATATCAATTATCACTTTGAAAAAAGTGTCCCTCAGACTTGTCAATTGTCAATCTGATGGAGGTATTTTCTTAGTTAACAGTTCTCTTGCCAGATAGCTCTAGTTTGTGTCAAGTTGACAAAAACAAGCAAACAGGCAGTACAATGAACTATAAATAATAATGATTACTTAAAATTGCCAGTTGGGAAGATGGAACAATGGAAAAATAGCAGTAACAGAAACTACAACTAATGACTCAAACAAGTATTTACAATATATACGATAATAAAAATCAATGAGAGTCATTATGTTTGGTGCTCATGACAGATTTCTCTCATGAAGTAGCATTGAGAAGGCATCTGACTGAAAGGGGAAAGGAAAGGATGCGAAAGCATTCCTGATGGAGGTTAAAAAGCCACGAAGTCATTAGTTGCAAATGTGCTTAGTATGCTTGAAGAACAGCAACAGACAGCACAGGGGGGTTCTGGTGGTGAGGACATGACCGTTCTGTCTTCACTGTCTGCTCTCTGGGTTGGAGGTCTTCCGGGTCAAGCCACTCTAAACACCATAGTCACTTACATGCTTTCCTGTTCTTGTAGACATGTTCCTACTGCCGAGAAGATCTTGTCCTCCCCATGGTTCTAGTTGACTGCTATCTAGACTTCTAGTGTGAGAATAAGTTATATACAGAAGCAATGTCTCTTCTGAAAGACAGTGGGATACCTTGTGTGTTAGGTCTCACTCCTGTACTCCTTCCTCTCTATCATAACACTTAAAATAGCATCCTAGTCAAGTTTTCATTTGCAAGTTCCCCTCACCAGTTCTGTGAAGTGCTGGATGTTTCAAATTCATCCCTTTATAATAAAAGGAAGAAAGATGAGATAAAATGAAGAATGAAGTCTTAGAACACAGAAAATATGTTGTTGTCTACGAATTTCTTTTTGATGGAAAACTTACTTGCTGTGCTTGGTTGCTCATGGAAACCAAGGCAGAGGATCGCAGTATTCTCATGGGAAATAAGACATTGGAACTCATTTCATCATCTTTTGTCTCCACCAAGCATAAATGTATGCATGTGTGAAACAAGGAAAAATTTGTAATGGCAGGTTGTATCAAGCATTCTAGAATCCCACATCTTCTCAGAAAGGCCACTTTTTTTTCTACAGTAACTAGATCTCTATTGGACACCAGAAATGGACTTGGAAGAAAAGAATACAGACACAGTGTGGAGAACTTAGGCTGAGTATTAGTGGAGAGACTGCACTGGCTACCCTTGGGCATGCCAGATGCTCTACACAACTATTGCTACTGTTTAGCAAAGTCAGATTATGAATTTCATGTGGGGCCTATGAGGAACCACAACAGGAACTTGCCCAAGGTTATTCATTAACTAGATTTTTATCCCGTGTAGCCTTGGTTGCAGACATTTGAATTAATTACATTCCCCAGATATTATGACCAGTTTATAAACAAAAATTTACCCTTATTTTGTCTACAGTTTATTTCTTTTTTTTTCTTTTTTTTTTTCTTTTTTTTGTAGTTGTGGGTCAAACCCAGGGCCTTGCGTTTTCTCTGCAAGCAGTCTCCCACTGAACTAAATCCCCAACCCCAGTTTATTTCTTTCAACCATTTGTATTTGTAAAGGCTTCTGCAACAATAATGTATTGATAGGATCTTTTGAATAATTTAGTAAGAAAGTGGTAATTTGGATAAATTATATTGTTCTGTTGATCTTTTTCCATTCTTTAATTTCTCTCAGTTCACATACAAGGCAAATTCATTTTATGATAAATTTGTTTTATTTATACAGTTGATTTCTTGATTACTTCTAACATGGGCAACATCTGCAATGCTGCTCAAATGATGTCTTTCCATATATTTGATTCCAGTGGAGGGGTAAAAGGACACAAGTTGCCCACATACATGAAAGAGAATGACATTTGCTAACCCTTTTCTTTCCCTTACCATTATCCATATCATCATTTCAAGAATTATCACTTTATTGAAGAGACAAAAGATGGCAAGCTTGAGTAAACCTCCCTTCTCACCAACTGTCAGGCAGGAAAACAACCAGCTCTGTACAAAGTTGTATTGTAGCAAAAGAGAGATCACCAGATCAAACATTTCATCTGAAAGCCCACTTTTACAAAAAACAAATTAACGACGTGCATCCAGAAAAACCAAAGCATAACATTCTACACCTAACAAAGAGACCATGAATATGTGAGAAATATAAACAATAAAAACATAAAACAACAAGGAAAAGAGCTGGGACTCTATATCATAATAATTAACAGAACTTATGAAAGACAATGAGGAAAAGTCAAAACAATTTCCCCAATATAAAGAAGAAATTAAAAGTTTGTCAATGGATAGTAGATATAAACACAATGTATCAGAAAAGAAGAAAGACAGGGCCAACAGAATAGTAATGAGAGAAAAGGGTTAAATGAAAAATATTTGCACAGATGGGACAATGGAAATTTCTGACCAATGCTTTGGAACAGACTAATATTTAATGTTTCTCTTCAACATTGTCACCATCTGTGGTCAAAATCTTTAATGCATGAGCCCTTTTGTTCGCTTTTCCTTTTCTTTTGTTTTAATCATACTTTATGTATAACAAAACAATTTAAATTTTAAGTAATACTATAATAGAGTGGTTTAATCTAGTTTTAAATAAGAAAAAAGCAAAACATTCTGGTTACAAAACCCTCTGCAAGGTACAAATTTGAAAAATAATTAAATTTCCGAATTGGGTGAATTCAACAAATGGATTATGGAGATTTTCATATCTAACCCAGAAGCAGTGGGCAAACATGTTAATCTTATAAAGTAGGAGATCATTGAGAGAAGTGACAAGAAAGAGAAATAGAATTTAATACTATTGTACAATCAACATAGAAACACCGAAGTTTATAATGCAAAATAATAAAGCTGGCAATAAATTTGCATAAAAAGTGGCTAAGGGGAACACAACACCACTTATCTAGTAGCAAAGATGACCACAAATTCTAAAGATGAAACATTTTGAAAGCCCCAAACACTTGAAACTAAATTCATAGACAGAATTATAGTCGTAAAACTATCCTTCCACTATTATAAAATAATTGGGGTATTAGCTAATGTACACAGGTAAATGCAAATGACTGTGGCCCTACAAATGTAAAAGTAACAGGCAGATTACCAATATTTGTAGATGACATATTGTTATACTCAATAACTCTGTGTCAATGATACAGACAGTTCCAAAATCAAATCCATATTAATGTAATAGGATGGAAATTAAAATACAGAAGCATTTGTTTGCATTTGTTACATTAGTAACAGCTTGATAAACTATGGAAAATACCATGGCAGCGAAGACCCACAATACAAAGAAGCAGATGTATGCACTTGAGTAAACAGAAGGATTTGTCATGCAGACAACTCGACTAGGATGTCAGTTTCCCTTACCATAATCTAAAAAATGTAATTAACCTTAATAAAAATATACTAAGCCATTTCATTGCAACCAGAGAAGTTTGTCTTAAAGTTCATATGGAAAAGTAAACCTGTAACGGTGGTAATTATAGTAGCGAGGAAGAGAAAGAGCTAAGAGGGAGCAGGCACTGATTTTCCTGAATGTTATCATTCCAGCAAAGGCTCAACAGAACAGTGTAATCAGATAGAAGTTCATAATTACACAGAGCGTGCAACAGCAATTGTTATATAATAAAAGCTAACATCTTGAAGGCTAATGCATATTGGTTTCAATTTCCCAGCTCCCACACTGGTTAGTAGAACTTTGTATAACTCTAGCTCCAGGGAATTCAATGCCTTTGGCATGCATGACTGCTCTCATGTGCACATTCTTAGACGTACAACACATAATTCAAAATGAAATAAATCTTTAAAAATGATATCTCATATACATATGTTTGTAGCATGATTAAGTGTTTTAAAAGGCCATTGATTTGAAAGAGAGCAAGGAGGGGTATTTAGGAGGTTTGAAGGGAGGATGAGAAAATAATGTGAGTACATTATAATCTCAAAAAGAAAATAAATAATTCTTAGTAAGCAAAAATTTTAATACATGAATTCTAAAAGAATAATATAAAGTCTGCAAGAAAAAAGAATTTTTTTTGCCATGTTACCTGGACAGCCATATAGAAAATAGCATTCACAGGAATCCTTTATCCCATTACCTGTAGGAACAGTCTTTGAGGGCAATAAAATAAACCCTACATATATTTTACCTGTTCTGTTTTTTTTTTGTACAAATACATATACATAATTATTAATAATTTACAGAAAGATATATATATATATATATATATATATATATATATATATATATATCTTCAAAAGCTGAAACCTCTCCGTGTGAGCCAAATTTCCTTTCACTACACAAAGAAGGGCCACTAGGGAAGAATCCAGAGGAGGCGGAGGCAGCAGAGTCCCGTCCCTGCACTTCTTCCTTGATTGATGACTCCACAGTGCCTATTGCAGTGCCTCCTGACCTGCTTTCTGATGCTTGAAGAGAAGAGAAAAAAGCAAGCAAGTCTTCCCAAAGCTGGAAAACTCATTTTGAGACCACATATATGGGGCAGAAGTTCTGACTGTCAAGAAATTGATCCCTTTGAAGTTTAGTGTTGGGAAAAGCCAGGCTCGGAGCAGGATCTCTTGATCTCATTAAGGGGAAAGGAAATCCCCGAGAAATGTCAGCTCACAGCTTAATCGTGTAGCTTTCAGCACTCTTCAAGCCAAGTTCTGGTTACACGAGAGCCATCTTTCTTACAAAAATCTGACATTTGTAATCCTAGACTAAGAAGCAAAATAATTTGTGGAAGGAAGAAAAGAGTACACATCCAAAAGGGTCTTTTATGGGATGCTCTTTCCCAGTCATATCATACACTACACACACACACACACACACACACACACACACACACACACACACACACACAAACACACAAACATTTTAATTGTTTCCAACCTCTGAGTTTCCAGTAGCAGAAGAGCTGTAGAGAAATTCATAAGACCTAAGCTGCCCAAAGACGGTAAGTTATAATAGGTTGAGGCCAGTTTGAAACATCCGAGTACATACATAGCCCATTCTCTTTACTGTTCACATAGCACATGATACATAACTAAAATCTCCTTGCACAAAACTAGGAATACATGGAAGAAATTAAACTGATTAGAAACTATGAGTAAAGCCAGCCCTCCAGATCTCCTCCCACACCCGGAGACAGCTTGACCCTGAGGATGTTCATCACAACTCATCTCACAGATGAAACACCCCTGGTCCCAATACATGGTCTAACTGGGACCGGCACAGGGCCCAGTAGACAAAAAATCTATTTGCCCTGCCAGAACACAACATCCTTCTAGTCCACAACTGCTCCCCAGAACAGATCAGATGTTCCAGTAGCCCCATCACACACATTTCCAGAGAAAGCTTGACTTTCAGGAGGCTCATCATAACCTGGGTCCCAAAATGGACAAAAACAAGTCAGCGACAGCAAGGCTAGTTAACACCTGAGATAACCAGATGGCAAGCAGAAAGCATAAGAACAGAAGCAACAGAAACCAAAGCCACTTGGCATATCCAGGACCTAATTCTCCCATCACAGCAAGCTCTGGATACCCTAGCACACAAGAAAAGCCGAATCCTGACCAAAATCCCATCTCATAAAGGTGTTAGAGGATCTTAAGGAGGACAGACATAAGTCCCTTAAAGAAATACAGGAGAACACAGGTAAACAGGTAGAAGCACTTAAAGAGGAAACACATAAATCTCTTAAAGAAATACAAAGAAATACAACCAAACAGGTGACAGAATTGAACAAAACCATCCAGAACCTAAAAGTGAAAATTGAAACAATAAAAAATAACAAAGGGAGGCAAACCTGAGGTTCAGGATGGAAATCTAGGAAAGAGATCAGAAATTACAGATGTAAGCATCATCAACAGAATGCAAAAGATAGAGCAGAGAATCTCAGGCATAGAAGATACCATAGAAGATATTCACACAACAGTAAAAGAAAATATAAAGTGCAAAAAGCTCCTAATCCAAAACATCCAGGAAATTAAGGACAGAATGAGAAGACCAACTTAAGAGTAATAGGAATAGAAAAGAGAGGAGATTCCTAAGGCAAAGGGCCAGGAAACATCTTCGATAAAATCATAGAAAACAACTTCCCTAATCTAAAGACAGAAATTGTCATGAACATATAAGAAACCTACAGAACACCAAATAGAAATTCTTCCTATCACATAATAATCAAAACACTAAATACACAGAACAAAAATATTAAAAAGTGCTAACGGACAAAGGCCAAGTAACATATGAAAGCAGACCAATCATAGTTATACCAGACTTCTCAACAGAGACTCTTAAAGGTAGATAATCTTGGACAGGTGTCACGCAGACCCTAAGAGAACACAAATGTCAGCCCTACTATACCCAGCAAAACTCTCAATAACCATAGATGGAGAAAATGAGTTATTCCATGAAAAAACCAAATTTAAACAATATCTTTCCACTAATCCAGCCCTACAGAGGATAATAGAAAGAAAATTCCAACACAAGGACAGAACTACACACAAGAAAAACCAAGAAATTAATCATCTCACACAAAAACACAGAAGAAGAGAACCACACAAACATAATAGCAACAACAACAACAAAAATTACAGGAACCAACAATCATTGGCCTTTAATATCTCTCAACACCAATAGACTCAATTCCCCAATAAAAAGACATAGGTTAACAGATTGGATACCTAAACAGGACCCAGTATTTTATGCATACAGGTAGCATCAGTGGCAAAGACAGACACTACCTCAGAGTAAAAGTCTGGACAACAATTCCAAGCAAATGATCCCAAGAAAAAAGGTGGAGTAGACATTCTACTATCTAATAAAGTTGACTTTCAACCAAAAGTTATCAAAAGAGAGGGGGAAGGACACTTCATACACATCAAAGGAAAAACCCACCAAGAGAAAGTCTCAATTCCTGACACATATGCCCCAAATGTAAGGGCACCCACATTTGTAAAAGAGACATTACCTAAGCTCAAAATGAATATTGCACCTCACACAATAATAGTGGGATACTTCAACAATCCATTCTCACCAAGGGTCAGATCATGGAAACAGAACAGACACTGTGAAACTAATAGAAGTTATGAACCAAATGGATTTATCAGGTATCGACAGAACATTTCACCCTAAAACAAAAATACATACCTTCTTCTCAGCACCTCATCATAACTTCTCCAAAACTGACCATATAACTGGACACAAAACAAGCCTCAACAGATACAAAAAGGTTGAAATAATCCCATTCATCCTATCAGATCACCACTGACTAAGTCTGATCTTCAATAACAACAAAAATAACAGAAAGACTGCATAGTCATGGAAACTGAATAGCTCTATACTCAAAGATAACTTGGTCAGGGAAGAAATAAAGTACTCTAATTTAATGAAAACGAAGGCACAGTGTACCCAGACTTACAGGACACAATGAAAGGAGTGCCAACAGGAAAATTCATAGCACTGAATAGTTTCATAAGGAAATTGGAGAGGTCCTATACTAGCAACTTAAAAACACATCTGAAAGCTCTAGAACAAAAAGAAACAAACACAGCCAACAGGAGTAAATGGCAGGAAATAATCAAACTCAGAGATAAAATCAACAAATTAGAAATATAGAGAACAATACAGTCAACAACACTAAAAGCAGGTTCTTTGAAAAAAAATCAGCAAGATAGACAAAACCCTTAGCAAAACTAACTTAAGGGCACATAGACTGTATCCAAATTAACAAGATCAGAAATCAAAAGGGAGATCTAAGAAATGAAATTGAGGAAATTAGAAAAATCATCAAACCTAACTACAAAAGCCTAAAACTTGGAAAATCTAGATGAAATGGATGATTTTATAGGCAGAAACTAGGTACCAAAGTTATATCAGGACCAGATAAACCATCTAAACAGTCCCATAACCCCTAAGGAAACAAAATCAGTTATTAAAAGTTTCCTAATTAAAAAAAGCTCAGGTTCAAATTTTTAGTACAAAATTCTATCAGACCTTCAAAAAAACTAATGCCAATAATTCTCAAACTATTCCACAAAATATAAACAGAAAGAATACTGCTTAATTCATTTTATGAAGCCAAAGGTACGCTGATACCTAAACCACACAAAGGCCCAACAGAGAAAGAGAACTTTAGAACAAATTCGCTTATGAAAATCAGTGCAAAAATACTCAATAAAATTCTGCAAACCAAATCCAAAAACACATCACAGTGATCATTCATCATGATCTAGTAGGCTTCCTCCCACGGATGCAGAAATCCACCAACGTAATCCACTATATAATCAAACTCAAAAAAAAAAAAAACAAATCACATGATCATCATGTTAGAAGCTGAGAAAGCCTTAGACAAAATATAACATCTCTTCATGGTTAAAGTCTTGGAAAGATCAGGAATTCAAAGCATATACCTTATCATAATAAAAGCAATATAGAGCAAACCAACAGCCAACATCAAATTAAATGGAGATAAAACTGAAACAATCCCACTAAAGATTTTCATGGACAAGAAAAGGCTACCCACTCTCTCCCTCTTTATTCAATATAGTACTCAAAGTTATAGCCAGAGCTATAAGACAACAAAGGATGTCAAAGTGATACAAATTGGAAAGGAATAAGTCAAGTATCACTGTTTGCCAAAGATATGATAGTAAACATAAGAAACCCCCAAAATAAGCTACCAGAGAGCTCCTACGCCTGATAAACACCTTCACCAAATACAAATTGGAAAGAAAGAAGTCAAAATATCAGTATTTGTAGATGATATGATAGTATAATTAAGTGACCCCAAAAGTCCCACCAGAGAACTATTAAGTCTGATAAACAACTTCAGCAAAGTGGCTGGATATAAAATTAATTCAAACAAACCAGTAGCCTTCCTCTACTTAAAGGATAAACAGGCTGAGAAAGAAATTAGGGAAATGACACCCTTCAGAGTAGTCATAAATAACATAAAATATTTCATTTTGACTCTTACCAAGCAAGTAAAAGATCTGTATGACAAGAACTTCAAGTCTCTGAAGAAAGAAATTGAAGAAGATCTCAGAAGATGGCACGATCTCCCATGCTCATGAATTGGCAGGACTAATATAGTAAAAATGGCCATTTTGACAAAAGCAATCTATCGATTCAATGCAATTCCTGTGAAAATTCCATCTCAATTCTTCACAGAGATAGAAGAGTAATTCTCCATTGCATCTGGAATTACAAAATCCTAGGATAGCAAAATCAATTCTCAACAATAAAAGAATATCTGGGAAAATCAACATCCTTGACCTCAAGCCTTACTGCAGCACAATGGTGATTTTAAAAATGCATGGTATTGGTACGGAGACACACAGCTAGATCAATGGAATAGAACTGAAGACCCAGAAATAAACCCTCAAATTTATGGTCACTTGATCTTTGCAAGGAAGCCAAAACCATACAGTGAGAGGGAAAAAAGCATTTTCAACAAAGGTGTTAGTCTAACCGGTAGAGAAATGCAAATTGATCTTTTTTTTTTTTGTCTCCTTGTACAAAGTTCATGTCCAAGTAGATCAAAGACCTCTACAGAAAACTAGATATGCTGAATCTAATAGAAGAGAAAGTGGGAAAGAGCCTTGAAATCATTGCCATAGGGAAATTTTCCTGAATAGATTACCAATGACTCAGGTTCTAAGTACAATTGACAAATGGGACCTTATGAAACTGAAAAAATTTTATAAGGCAAAGGACACTGTTACTAGGACAAACAGCAACCTAAAGATTTGGAAAAGAACTTTACTAACCCTACATCTGATAGAGGGCTAATATCCAAATATACAAAGAATTCAAGAAATTAAACCCCAGAGAACAAATAGTCCAATTAAAAAATGGGGTACAGAGCTAAACAAAGAATTCTCAACTGAGGAATCTCAAATGGATGAGAAGCACCTAAATAAATGTCTAAACATCCTTAGTCATCAGGGAAAATCAAATAAAATCGACCCTGAGATTCTACCTTACACTAATCAGAATGGCTAACAACTTGGGTGATAGCAGATGCTGGCAAGAATGTAGAAAAGGAAGAAAACTCTTCTATTGCTTGTGGGATTGCAAACTAGAATAAACACTTTGGAAATCAATCTGGCATTTCCTCAAATAATTGGAAATAGTCCTATCTGAAGACCTAGGTCTACCACTACTGAATATATATATATGTATTATTTACAATACCCAGAAACAGGAAACAACTTGTATGTCCCTCAACTGAAGAATGGATACAAAAAAAGTTATACATTTACACAATAGAAAACAACACCGCTCTTAAACATTAGGACTTCATGAACTTTGTAGGCAAATAGATGGAATTAGAAAATATCATCCTGAGTGAGGTAGCCCAGACTCAAAAAGACATAGATGGTATATACTCTCTCATAAGTGGATATTAGTCCAAAAGCTCAGTGCTCCCACGGTGAAACTCACAGACCATATCAAGCTTAACAAGCAGGAAAACCAAAGTGTGGATGCTTCAAACTCACTTAGAAGGGGGGAACAAAATAATCATGGGAGGCAGAAGGAGTGAGGTACTTGGTTAGCAGATAGGATGGGGTGAAAAATGGGGTGGCAGGACCAGGTATTGGAAGAAACAGGAGAGAAGTCCAGAGGGCCAGGAGAATGACTAGAAATAAGTAGCAGTGGGTGTGTATGGGGAGGACTTGCAGAACCACTTGAAAGTCTCAGATGCCAGGAAGGAGAGAGGCTCCCAAGACTCAATAGGGTGACATTAGCTGAAATACCCAACAGCAGAAAGATAGAGCCTAAAGAAACGACCTACCTCCAGTAAAGACTTGGTCCCAGTGGAGTGATGGGGGCACCCACACATCTCAAAATTTTTAACCCAGAATTTTCCCTGGCTAAAGGAAATGCAGGGACAAAAATGGAACAAAGGCTGATGGAAAGGCCATCCAGAGACTGCCTCACTGTGCAATCCATTCGGTTTGTAGACAGCAACCCTCAACACTATTGCTGATGCCAAGATGTGCTTGCAGACAGGAGGCAGATTTAGCTGTCCTCTGAGAGGTTCTGCTAGTACCTGACTAAGACAGATAAAGATACTCTTAGCCAACTATTGGACTGAGCTTATGACCCCAGTGGAAGAGTTAGAGAAAGGGCTGTGAGGGCTGAAGTAAATTGCAACCCCATAAGAAAATAATGGTACCAACTAACCAGACACCTCAGAGGTCCCAGGGACTAAACCACTAACCAAAGACTATACATTATCCAGTCCATGGCTCCTGCTACATATGTAGTAGAGGACTGCCCTATTTGGCATCAGTGGGAGGGAAGGTACTTGGTCCTGTGGAGGCTTGATGTCCCAGAGAAGGGGGATGCTAGAAGGGTAAGGTGGGAATGGGTGGTTGGCTGGGGGGACCACTCTCTTAGAGGAAAAGTGAAAGAGGATGGGGTGGGGGTTTATGGTTGGGAGACTGGGAAGGGGGATATTCAAATATAAACAAAATGATTAGTAAAATTTAACAAACTACCAGTAAAATCATAGTGCCATCAAAGATGTTGAATCCTGTATCTTCAGTAAGAGTTTCTGGAAGTAACTTTAAGTTTTGATAATGTGGACTGATTTTCATAGGGAGAGCAAGTTTTTGGGACATGCAAGTGAGTATCTCTTTGTAACCCAGGAGGAAAGGGTTGATGTGGCTTTCACCCTAGTTAGATGATTTACCACAACATGTTTTCACAACCTGAACCCTACTTCCTGAAACACTTTAATACACTGATTGGTATTGGTCATTTTGATGGGTGGCTGTGACTTTCTCTCTGACTATAAAGCATGTCTCACTAAGGCTGAATAAAACTCAAGACCCACTTAATAGATTCATGAATGTCTTGATGATCAGAGGAGAGTCTGCATAAGTGAAGATTATGAGCAGCTCCCAGTTTTATAGCACTGTAGTGATGAAATAGGAAGAAGGACTCTAACATCCTTCTTGTCAGTGTAATGGTTTTGTCATAGTAAGACCTTGCAGTTATTACAATGCAATAACCACTGGAAGATCTTCCTTACACAGAGATGTTCTTATTAATATATTAACCTGTGGATATTTGACAGGAAATAATATGTATAATTTCCTAGTGGTAGAAAAATAGAAATAAACACCAAATCTTCTCAGGTACCGTGAGAGTCAGGGCAGTTGGGTGGGTTAACTTGGCCCTGGGAACTGACTGTCCAGGATTTTGGGTGTGTTACATTACTCCCCATGCCTCAGTTTTCCATCTGACAGTGAAGATATTTATGGCTCTTATAGAATACATTATAAGGAGGAGAGAAGTGGTGTTTCTGAAGCACTTAAAACACCCGCTGGGAAAGGCTACATCCAGAAAGAACTGGTCCTCAGCCTGTCATTTTTCATGGCCAGTGCAACTGAATATAAGCAAATTATGATCCCAGGACTTTCAGCCAAGTAAGTCATTGCTTTTTTCTTACAAAACCTCTCTCAGAGTCATAGAAGAACCAGGAGACAAAGAAGAAACAGCATAACATGGAACCGAAAGATACAAGCATGGATCTGTCTTCTATTCCAGACACACACTATAACCTCCAACCAATTGTTTCTATGCTTTATTTTTTTTATTTGCTTCATTTATAAACAGGGATACCACTGGCATCTGCTCTATGACTTGACTATGACATTGGTGACATTTCATGACAGTTCCAGCTGTCATAGTTACTATGACTAGTTTTATCTGGGCTAGCGTCTATGGCTGATTGAAACCACATCTCCCAGACCCCACTGCCATCAATAAAGCTCAGTGGGAGTTGCAGCGGTAAGAGGGTCCACAGACTCCAGCAGGGACACTAGCTAGAAAGTCATCTTCAAAGCAGGATGAAGGAGGAAAGACCTCACACAGATTATAGAAGACCTGTCCATTGGGCTAAAGGAGCCCAAGCCTTGATGAAAGACATCAGAGACTTGTGTGATGGAGTTACTGAATCCCTGAGGTGGATACTGGTCGCTTTGTAGGCAGCAGGGGTCTGTAAGTAGTTCTCTAAGATGTAAAGTAATATTCTTAAATGTAAATTTGAACAAGAACCACTTCAATGGTACAATAAAATTGCACAGCATTTCCAAATGAAGATCAAACTCCCTGAGAGGAGCTTGTGAGCTAGTTCTTCACTTGATCTGGCTGCTTGTACCTTCCTGGCTCTGGGCTTCCAGACAATCTGGTTCACCATTTTTTTTTCACCAAAAGGCTGTACACATATTGCTTCCATTCTAAACCAATTTCCCACATATCATCTATGCAACATACCCCCATATCACACCAACACAAGCATCAGATTTCAGGTAAGTCACCACTACTTTGCCATAACTTTATTGTTGGTACACTAAGTGCTGTAGAAGGCTAAACCTATTCTGTGCTTACTGGATACTACAAACCTTCCATTGAAGTGCGTCTGACAGAGTTTTACATACATTTGTGTCATGTCCTATTCACCAAGGCAACATGAATGTAGGAAGAATTGTGTCCTTTCCTACATCCTACAGTGCTATCTAGGATAATGTAAGTGTGGAAATTAAATTGTAAGCTAATGAGACAATATCTGAACAGATTTTCAAAAAAGACCTGTAAATTTACAGGAAATGTTTAGTGTATCATTTTAGGTAAAAACATAAAAAAATGAAATATGTGAAACTAGAAAAGAAAGTAAGGCTATATTTGAAGCAAATGAGGTAAACTGTAGTTCTTAAGATGAAAATGTGCTCCCCATATCAGAAAAAAGACATAATTTAAGTTGAAAATAAATGACATTATTCTGGATAAGTTACTCAGGATAATGGACAAAGAAACAATATTCCTATACTTAGGTAGAATTAAAGCAGTCTCTCATTCATGCTAAAAGAACTGACACCTTGGGATTCCCCACAACAATAACTAAAATAAGCTGTGGTTGAACAGAGAGAATAATTTAAGTAAAAGAAAGCATAATATTGTACTCAGTTGATTTGAATTTTAAATATGAAGGCAACAGACAGACATTTGCTACAGGAAAGAGCTTAAACACAGCCCTCAGGAGCTCTTTCTGAATAGAATCTTAAAAGTCACATCTGTTGGGGCTAGGGACTGGTTAAGACCATATTCTGTACTTCCAGAGGACCTGCATTTGGTGCACAGCAACCGCATGCCAGCTCACAATTCTCTGTGACTCTGGTGCCAGGAGATTTGACATCCTCTTTGGGCCTCCATAGGTATACCTGTGGTGCCCAGCCATACCTGCAATCAAAATACTCATGCTCATATGATGCTCCCAGTACTTCTTAAAATGGGAAAAAATATCCATAGAAAAGGATGTGGTAGCAAAGTTTAGAGCAACGACTCAAGGAATGGCCATTCAGAGCCTGCCCCACATGTGGCCTATATATATACAGCCACCAAAAGTAGATAAGATTGATACATGCTGAAAAGGACCAGATATAGATCTCTCCTGAGAGACACATCCAGAGCATGTCCAATACAGAGGTCAATGCTAGCAGCAAACCATTGAACTGAGAACAGGACCCCCTTGGGGGGAATTAAAGGAAGTATTGAAAGAGGTGAAGGAGCTTGCAACCCCATAAAAACAACAATGCCAACCAATCAGAGCTTCCAGGGACTAAACCACTACCGAAAGACTATACATGGACTGACCCAGGGCTCCAACTGCATATGTGTAGAGAATAGCCTTGCTGGGGCACCAGTGGAAAGGAAAGCCCTTGGTCCTGCCAAAGTTGGAGCCCCAGTGCAAGGAAATATGGGGGGCAATAAGGGGGATGTATAAGGGGAATACCTGCATGGGGGGAGAGGAGGGGATGGGGGCTTATGGACAGGACTGGGAATGGGAATAACATTTGAAATGTAAGTAAAGAAATGATCTAATAAATTTTTTTTTAAATTATAAAAAAAGAAAAAATTTTGAAAAATTATGACAGGTCAAGTGCTAAGTAAGGTCCCTTATGTATTTTTCATTGATCAACAATAAATGAATTCCTCAGCAAAAAAAAAAAATCACCAAGTTATCTCTGGATGAAATGCAGAGCTTCCTTCCTGACAAAAATATCACAGCAGAGTACCAGACACCCATGAAATAAAGATTAAAGTCTAAGACTCAAGGAGAAATGTATACCAGACTCATGTCATGTAGACTACAGTCTAAACCCCAAGGAGAAAGGTATATGGCAAACAGAAAGTACATATTAATCCTGGAGAATGTGGTTTGACCACATTGACAGTATAAAATATTTCATATTAGTGCTATAAGTTACCGATAGACAAGTTTTGGCACACTATTAAAAACTACTGAGTAATGACAGTTTGGGCTGTATACGATGTCCTTCATAACCTGTTACAATTGAATTTTGGAGGAAAATGATAGAAAGAACTAAATTTAAAAAATCATGGTCTCATCTTTCTATGATATTTTAGCCTACTCTGGTAGTAATGGCTCCAAAGGTGGAGACACTTGTACGCAGGACTGAGGATCTTAGCTCAATCCCTGGATCTTGCAAAGTTACAGAAGTGAACTGGCTCCTCAGACTTGTCTTCTGACTCCACAGATTTGTGCCTTGTCACATGCATGCGCACGCACGCGCGCGCGCGCGCGCGCACACACACACACACACACACACGCACACACACACTCATGTAGTTTCTACCTCCTGCCAGACCAACCTACCAGTCACTGCCACATTCCCTCCCTCAGAGTCCCTCCCCCAATCCTCCCTCCCCTTCTCCTTTGAGAGGATGCACCCTGGGGTATCTCCCCACCCTGGCACATCCAGTCTCAGCCTGATTAAGAGCATTCTCTCCAACTGAGGCCAGACAAGGCAGCCATGAAGACTGAGCCTCTCTGCTACACATGTGCCAATGCCTTATGCTACCCTGTCTATGTTCTTTGGTAGCTCAGACTCTTGAGAGCTCCCAGGGGTCCAGGTTTGTTGATTCTGTTGGTCTTCTTGTGGGGCTCCCATGTACTTTAGGGTCTTTAATGCTTCCCTCATCACTTCCTTTAGTGTCCCTGTCCTCCAAATAATGTTTGGCTATGGGTATCTGCGTTGGTTTCAGTCTGCCTCTGGATAAGCCTCTCAGAGGACAGATAAGCTATGCTTCTGTCTGCAATGGTAATGGTATCATTAATAGAAGAAAACTTCCCTAACCTAAAGAAAGAGTTGTCCACTGAGTTTTTGGTCTTAGCTATTCTGATTGATGTGAGGTATAATCTAAGGTTCCATTTGATTTGTATTTCCCTGATGACTAATGTCGAGCATTTCTTTAAGTGCTTCTTGGCTATTCAGAAGTCCTCTGTTGAGAATTCTCTGTTTGGTCCTGTATCCCATTTTTAACTGAACATTTTATTTATTGACATTTCAAATGTTATCCCTTTTTCTGGTTTTCTGCCTAGAAACCCCCTAGCTCATTCCCTTTCCCCCGATTCTATGAGGGTGCTCCCCGACCCACCCACCTACTCCCACCTCACCTCCCTGCCATTCCCCTACACTGGGGCATTGAGCCTTCATAGGACCAAGGTCCTCTCTTCCCACTGATGCCAGATAAGGCCATCCTCTGCTACATATGCAGCTGGAGCCATGGATCTGTCCATGTGTACTCTTTTGTTGATGGTTTAGTCCCTAGGAGCTCTAGGGTTTCTGGTTGGTTGATATTGTTGTTCTTCCTACAGTGTTGCAAACCTCTTCAGCTCCTTCAGTCCTTTCCCTAACCCTTCCATTGGGGACCTAGTGCTCAGTCCAATGGTTGGCTGTGAGCATTCCATTTTTAATTGGGATTATTTGGTTTGTAGGAGTTTAATTTCTTGAGTTCTTTATATATTTTGTATATTAGCCCTCTGTTGGATGGAGGGTCAGTTAAGATCTTTTCCAAATCTCTAGACTGCCATTTTGTCCTGTTGACAGCCATACAGAAGTTTTTTTTAGTTTCATGAGGGCCCATTTATCAATTGTTGATCTTCAGATCTGAGCTATTGGTGTTCTGTTCAGGAAATTGACTCCTGTACCATTGTATTCAAGACTATTTCCTGCTTTCTTTTCAATCCTATTTTATTTTGAGGCCTTTGATCCACTTAAACTTGTGTTTTGTGTAAGGTGATAAATATGGATTTATTTGCATTTTTCTGCATGCAGACATCTAATTAGACTAGCACCATTTATTGAAGATGCTTTCTTTTTTTTCCATTCTATGATTTTGACTACTTTGTTGAAAGTCAAGTGTCCATGGGCATATAGGTTTATTTCTGGGTCTTGCATTCTAATCCATTGATCAGCCTGTTTGTTTCTTTACAAATACTGTGCAGTTTTCTACACTGCTCCTCTATAATGTAGCTTGAGGTCAGGGATGGTTTTTTTATTGTTCAGGATTGTTTTGACTCTTCTGTTGTTTGTTTTTTGTTGTTGTTTTGTTTTGTTTTTTTCTGTATGAACTTGAGAATTGATCTTTCAGAGACTGTGAAAAACATTGTTGAAATTTTGATGGGGACTGCATTAAATCTGTAGGTTACTTTTGGCAGAATGACCATTATTACTATATTAACCCCATTGATCCATGAGCATAGAAGATCTATCCATCTTCTGATATCTTCTTCTCTTTCTTTCTTCAGAGACTGAAAGGTCTTGTCATACAGATATTTTACTTACTTGGAAAGTCACACCAAAATATTTTATATTATTTGTGGTTACTGTGGAGGGTGTTGTTTCCCTAATTTCTTTCTCTGCCTACTTATCCTTTGTATAAAGCTACTGATTTTGTTGAGTTAATTTTATTTCCAGCTACTTTACTGAAGTTGTTTATCAGATCTAGGAGTTCTCTGGTAGTTTTTTGGGGATTGCTTATCTATACAATCAAATTATCTCCAAATACTAATACCTTGATTTCTTCTTTTCAATTTGTATTCTCTTGATCTCCCTTTCTTGTCTTATTGCTCCAGCTAGCACCTCAAGTACTGTATTGAGTAGATTGGGAAAATAGTAGGGTTGCTTTACATTTCTCTCTGTTTAATTTGAGGTTGGCTATTAGTTTCCTGTATATTAATTTTATTATGTTTAGGCATATGCCTTAAATCCCTCATCTCTCTAAGACTTTTAACATGAAGGAACATTGTATTTTATCAAAGGCTTTTTCAGCATCTAATGAGATGATCATGTGACATTTTTCTTTGAGCCTGTTTATGTAGTGGATTATGTTGATGAATTTTCTTAGATTAAACCATTCCTGCTTCTCTTGGATAAAGCCTACTTGATCTGTGGTTTCTTTGGGTTTTCAAGACATCTACCCAGGATCTTCTGACTTTTTGGATCTCTGTTGAGAAGTCAGATATAATTCTGATAGGTCTGATTTTATATGTCACTTGGCCTTTTTTTCCATGTTGTTTTAAATATTCTTTATTCTGTACATTTAGAGTATTGATTATTATGTAACAGAAGTATTTTCTTTTCTGGTCTATTTGGTGTTCTGTAATCTTCTTGTACATTTATAGCTATCTCTTTTTTTTTAGGTTAGGGAATTTTTCTTCTTTCATTTTTTGAAGGTGTTTTTTGGCCCTTTGAACTGGGAAGTTTCACCTTCTTCTATTCCTATTAGTCTTTTTTTCATACTGTCCTGTCTTTCCTGCATGTTTGAACTTTTTACGTTTAGTCTATCTTTGATTGATGTATCAATTTTTTCTATGGTATCTTCTTTGCCTGAGATTCTCTCTTTCATCTCTTATATTCTGTTGGTGATGCTTGAGTATATAATTTCTGTTCACTTTCCCAGGTTTCAGTCTCCAGGGTTACTATTTGTGTTTTCCTTATTGCTTATATTTCCATTTTTAGGCCTTGGACTGTTTTATTCATTTGATTCATCTGCTTGATTATATTTTACTGTATTTGTTTAAGGGAGTTTCTTATTTCTTCTTTAAATGCTTCTACCTGTTTGATTGTGTTTTCCTGTATTTTTAAGGGAATTACTTAAGTTACCTTTAAAGGCCTCTATCATCTTCATGAGATGAGATTTAAGGTCATAGTCTTGCTCTTCAGGTGGGTTAGAATATCCAGTGCCTGCTGTAGTAGGTGAGCTGACTTCAGATAGTGCCAATTGTATTGACTTCTGTTGATTACTGTAGTGTGCTTTCCTTTCACCATCTAGTTGTCTCTGGTATTGGTCCTTAGTGTCCTGTGTTGGAGCAGGCCTCCCAGGATACCGAGGGAGCTGTGGGTCTTGAGTTTGAGCAGGCCGCCTCTGTGTGTAGGGTTAGAGCTTGCCTCTTTGGATGCAAGCAGAGCTGTGGTGGTGGGATGCCATGCTTCTTGCTCTGCAGCCCTGTTGGTGCAGACATGGTCCTGAAGGGAAATGTAGGTCTCACAGGGCAGGGCAGAGCCCATGACTGCTAGGCTTTCTGGGGTCTCTCCAGGTATTGGGGGAACTAGGGCAGGCAGGGAAAGGTGTTTCACTTGTGTGTATGAGGTTAGAGCTGGACTCTTGGGAGGTAGGCAAAGCTGTGGGAGCATTGCCACTGGTGCAGGGTTGAGTAAATTTCTAAAAATTGGATGGCTAGATCATAAGATAAGAGTATGTTTAGCTTTCTAAGAAATAACAAAATTGTTTACCAAAGTGGCTGCACCATTTTGCATTCCCCCCTGAGCCCCTTCATTCCTAAGATTGAATGTTGTTGCTGTTGGACTTTAAATATAAATTGGTACTTACACACTTAAAATGATCAACTTATCTTGTTGAGGATACTTATGTACAGTATTAGTATCTTCAGATAAGATCAAGAACTTTTTTCTGTCTCTCATTCACTGACCTATTCCCACCCTACCAAGATTAGGAAAGGAATGCCCGGCACACAACATGCCTGCACAAACACTGAATCAAAGAATGGCTTGGTGGGTAAATTTGCCTTATGAACTGGAAAGTCAACAATTGCTACTAAGTTCATCAATACCTATACCTACAAGCCTCATCTGGTTTCAGATCTATCATTCCTTGCACTTTATCCTCTCCCTCTTTACTGTCGGTAAGTCCTTGGTGCTAAGCTCTTGACTTCCCATTTGAGTTAGGGGCGGGAGGTACTGTACTATTCTTATCCAATGCAAACCTACCTTCCTATCTTTGAAACTGCCTTAATGGAACCTTTTGACGAACCTATTTTAGGTGTTCTTCTTTGATAAGAAAGCATAGCCTGGTTTCCCCTTGTTCCTGCTGGCTTTCTATTTTTGAGAAAAAATATCAAGTTGATAACATAAAAAATGAATTCTGAAAGAGCTTCCAAACCCTTATGAACTAAAGGGATGAAAGTTCTCTCTATTCTTGCTCTATCAGGTGTAGCATATTTCCACCAAGGCCTTCCAGGGTTCAGGCTAGGTAAAGCACAGCAAAGCAATGCTTGAAATGTCCAGCAGAGATATGTATGGAGATACCAACAACACAGAACAGTTAGTTTTGGGAAACTGCTATCACTGAATCCCTCTTGCTGATGAATTTGAGACCATTGATATTATCAAGCACTCAGGGCAATGTTAATGGAAACAAGTTGAAATGCCCAAGAAACTGGGACAAATATAATTGTCTCTTTTTTTGGAAGCTGCTCTTCATCTAGTGGAGCTTTTGCAGGACCCAGGTAACCATTTGACTTTCTTTGGCAGGATACAGAGTACCTGAGTAAGCAGTATACCAAGGTTTCTGTTCTGCCTGTCACTGCAGTGAACTCTTTAACCAGGCACAGAAAGCATAGAAGTCTCTATTATGAGAAAAATCAAATTCAGAAGAAGGTCTGGCTATGCTATATTAAGGGATTAGCCAAACATCTATCAAACTGAAAATTGTAATAATAAGAATAAATCTGAGGGTTTTTTGCTTGTGCCTCTATGCATGTGTGTGTGTGTGTGTGTGTGTGTGTGTGTGTGTGTGTGTATACATGGGAAGCCTGTCCTACCATACTTTAGAAGACCTAGACTTTTGCATGGCAAATAACATGTAATAAGCCTGAGGCAGAATCAGGCAAACCACTGATTCTTACTTGAATTCAATGCCTATCATTCTGGCTCTCGCTAAACAGTATCTTGGTTCTTTCTGTAGACACAACAAATCCTCATTGATGCACTGGAGCATCAGCAGCTTATGATGCTGTCCTGCACTGTTAGTTTAAAGGAGTAGATCCCAACCTTCCTAATGCTGTGGTCTTATAGTACAGTTCCTTATGTTGTGGTGACCCCCAATCATAAAATTATTTTGTTACTATTTCATAACTGTATTTTTGTTGTTAAGGATCATAATTTAAATAGCTGATATGTGATCCAAAGGGGATCATGACCCATAGGTTGAGAGCTACTGCTTTAGAGTGTTTAGAGTCTTATGGTTGAGGAAGTTTATCTTTATTCTAGGATGAAAGCCTGAGGCCTTCAGGACTTCCTTCTCATCAAAAACTATCAACCTCTCTGTACAGTTTAAGTAAGATCTTTTTCAAAGTGACTATTGCAAAAGGAATGTTTGATGCATTCTTTTTGATATTGGGGTTAGCTTAGCCAAGAGAACATTTGGTTGTAGTTAATTTATTTGAAGATTGCAGCTCTTATCAAGCAGATTCAGAGAACTTTGCTGTTAAATAATGGAAATAAATTGCAATTGTTTTAGGCAATCTACTAACAAAGATGCTACTAACATGCTCAATAGACTTGGGGTCTCTTTGGAGTTCTTGACAGCAATACAATTTCATTGGTGGCATCCTCCCACTATCTTCACTATCCAAGGAGAAACCTATCAAAGCTAGATTAATACATTTCCCGTGTGTATTCATAAGAAGTCTGGGACTTTGAAAGGATTTGGAAATTCTCTTCTTTCACCTTCCAACCTTTCAGCTTATTGTCAGGGCTGAAGACTAAGAAGAAAGAGAAAGAGATTTCCCTAAGGCCAATGTGTTCCCCGCATCAACATTGCTATTCTACATGAACATTCACTCTCTCTCTCTCTCTCTCTCTCTCTCTCTCTCTCTCTCTCACACACACACACACACACACACACACACACACACACACCACTTTTACAAAGTCATTTCTAAACAATCTGTGAGGTAGTATGCTCTGCATTCTCACATATGCCCAATCTAAAGTCTAAGGGTCTATGAGTGTTCAGTGTGCTAAGTATTGGCACAAAGTGTCACACTTTTTACTAAACTTAGAACCATGTTAGAATATCTGGCCTGGTTATCAATACTTTAAAATGAAACTCCTCAAATCCCTCAGCTCTCCACACTCTCTAGATCATCTCAGATAAAAGGAACCCCTCCTGCCTTTGCAGCAGAGGCCATCTCTCTGTCTCCCTCTGATGGATTCCTCTTCATTCTGCTACTCTTTTTTCACAGGAGACTTCTTCCGTGAAGAGAGTTTGCCAGTCACAGGCAATGACTACTCTCTTGCCTCTGCCGTCCCTGAACTTTCTATGTATCTCATTCAGCATACTGCGCATTCTGTTATAGTAGCTTCAAATTTGCCACTCTGGTGCTCCAAATTGTGAGATTCTACAGAAATTAGCCAGATCTTACTTGTCTTTTATTACTAGTTCCCCAAACATGGCAAGCAACAGAATAATATGTGTTCATAAATATTTGCTTGAATTTCTTTCAGAAACTATTCTTTTGTCTTTGATCCAAAGCAACATCATGTGTTGATAGGTAATCCCATTTGTAGATTCCCCTTGAACCTTTGAAGTTGTAAAAATGCAGGAGAGAACACTCTAACGAGTTCTCCATTTAAAAGGGAGGCTAGAATTTACTTTCTAGCCAGAAAGGCACCGAGAGCCAAAATATGTAGTCAACCAACAATAGAAACTTTTAGTGACTTCATGAACTTGAACTCTTAATTAGTTATATTATCTTCCTATCCTCTGCCCTAATCTCATAGCCCATTATCCAATTGGTATTTCTCAGTTTTACTTTCTCTCAAGTCTACAAGGAATGAAAAATAAAGGCAAAAGGTTCCTAGTTATTTTTTGAGCTATGAATCCACTACTATGAACAAAGAGTCTAGAATATGTTCATTTATTAAAGTTTTATTCTTAAGTACAGAATATTATAATAATATTCAGATGAAGACATTGATTTGCCTTATGACAAATACCTTTTAATTACTAGAGTTGAGGATTTAAATCAACTCTAAATAAATCTAAACCTGTAACTATTTTGCTACAAATTGATATTAATGAGTGACACACTAGTTGTTCTGATGGGGCATGTGATTTAACAGAAAGTATTTGAGGCTTAGGCATCAGATCTTAGCTTGCTCTACATCACTACTCTCTGAAATAGACTGAGGTAAAGCTGAGTTCGGAAACCAGAAGGGTTTGGAAGGCTGCTACCTAAATTTCTGAAGAGGTAAGTGTAGGCTTAGATTTTTCCATTAATTAATTATTTTATTTATTTACATCCCAAATGTTGCCTGTTGACCCTCCAAGATTTCTTCCTCTTTTCCCCTCCCTCTCCCTTTTCCCCTTCATCTCTGAGAGGGTGTCCCCTGTGCACCCACCTGCCCTGGGGCATCAAGTATGTATAGAATTAGACACAGCCTTTCTCACTGAGGCCAAACAGGGCAGCCCTCTGCTACATATGTGCCACGGGCCTCGGAGTTCTCAAATGCTTCGACCCTCACAGTCCAAAGGTAGTGAAGTGGTACTGATGACCAGGGATGTGGACCAGTTTAGAAGCAGTTCTTTGGGGTGATTCCAATCTCTGTTTATCAGGATGCCAGCAGTCCAGTTCAGTACCGCTAGGAAGCCAAACAGGAATCAGTGGTAGTAGCACAATTCAGCAGAAACAGAGAGGCCTCCACTGAATTGACACAAGTCAGCAGGAGTGACCCGGACCATGAGAGATGCCAAGAGAAGTTCTTTGCTGTGCCTTTTTCAATAAAGTTAAGATCAGATCAGCAAAGACTCAAGAACACTGAAGCATTGCACAGCTAGGTACGCAAGCATGCGATCTCTGTCCATTTAGTGCTATTTATATCCTCTCTCCAAACATCACGTGCCATCCCACAGGTCTTGTCTCAGAAAGCATCACATGTATTTGTCTCAGCAAAACACCATGTGAGCCTGTACAACATGGCACTAATCAGAAATTCCACCTCAGGTAAGGTTGGTGAGGCTCTTGCTCTGCAATCAGTGGAAAGGGACATTTAGTATCACAGCTCTAGGTCAGAGAATCTCTTTCTCTACATTTGAGGCTTTGTCCTAGGTGATGTGACAGAAGATAAAACACAAGCTTACAGAATCATATTGGTCTCTGCGATTCCCCTGTGAGGAATCACACTATGTTGACTACATGTCAACAGTGCCTTTCAACCTCAGACCATCACAGCTCTGTCAGTATATTTTCATGTAGGTTATCTCAGGGAAATGTGCTGGCTTTGGAGGGGCATGAGTGGATAAGGTACAGGAGCTGAGGTTTTGGAGTGGTGCTGTTAACCTGAAAGAGTGTGTTATGGATAAAATGTTTGTGTCCCCCTGAAATTTATGCTGAGGATTATGATATCTACTACTTATTGTGAGCTTGACTTTATTGAGAAATGCTTAAGAAATCAATAAAGCATGTCTCTGAGCTTATCTATGGGGGTATAACCAGAGATGATCAGATCATGGGGACTCTGAAATAACCAGTGGTCTCTTCCCCCTTGAGTTCACATAAGATGCCATTGTCAGGGATAATTTGAAGTAGGAGATTTGGCCTTGTTAGAGGAAGGAAGTTGGTAACTAGATGGCCTGTTCTGGAAGGCTTTACCTTACTCTGGAAAGGAACAAGTAAATATTCCAGATAATGAGAAAACAGGAAAGCATAAGGTAGAATGAGGCCTTTGATATTGGATTGGAATCTGAGGGCGAGAGTGTGAGCCTAGAGTTCCCATGCTTTAGAATGTCATCTTCTTTAGGGGGACCAGCTCCTATCAGTCTCTCAAGGCAAGTGGGTTACAGCTCCTTTGTAAGTCCCATCTCAGATGACCTACATATCAGATGCTTATATAACAGTTTGTAAGATTAACAAAATTACAGTTATGAAGTAACAACAAATAATTTTATGGTTACTGTCACCACGACTATACTAAAGGGCCACAATATTAGGAAGGTTGAGAACCAAGATTCTAATATTTTCTTTCTTAAGGGTTTGTGTAGGTTACTTTCGTTTAATTTTCTAATAAGGCACAATAATTGTAAAAAACTTTCAAATTAAATATAATAGAATATTAAAAGCAAAGTATACCCAACTAGGAAGTTGTCAATGGAATAGAGTGATGGTTTGTCACTAGAACAAAGGCTACAAACACATTGCTTTTTATAAAAAAGAGGATACACATAAGATTAAGTCAATAAATGATGTATGGTCATTTGAAAGACTCTATCAGTATTTTCTCATAAAGATGCTAAGTAAGTTGGCTTCTAAGGCCAAGAATTTGCAAACCTTAGCAAGGAACATTGAAATAAATAGTGAAAGAATGAAGGCACACAATTAAAATAACAACAATGATAATAATTATAGGCAGAAGAAGTCAAACTTATTACAAATCTCTAAAACATACACCTATGTCTTTTTTATAAAAACCTACAGGAACTATAACTAGAAATCTATATTGTATGTGGAAAGACGCAAAACTCACTTGAAAATATGCTGCTGTCATAGTAGCAGTATTTCTAGAATTAGCAAATATGTTTCATATGTGATGTCTCCAGATTTTTGAGACAGTGAAGAAAGTCAAACTAAATCAGTACAAATATCACGAGAAATATATATAGACAATGTACCATGTGGTAAATGCACATAGACCCACTGATTTTCTCTGAACCAATATTTTTGGGTAGCTATTGCATGGCAGCCACTGTTGTGAATATGAGGATTATATGGGTGAATTGAAATGTCTATGGAACCTCTATTCTAATGGAAGAAGAATGAACAAAATGCTTTCTGCACATCAATAAGACATCAGAGAGTGACTATTGTGACCAGAAATAATACAGAACTGAAAAATAGGTAGACATGAGAAAACAGGTGAGAAGTATCCCTTCTTACCTGACAATCTGCATATCAAAACCATAATGGACAGAAAACCCTGTCAAAAGTACCTTCTAGAGAGTTGTGTATATTATAGGTATTTCCACCTCTCTGACAAAAATACTGTATGTGACTTTCAGGTTCAGTAGCAGATGATAACACATGCTTTGCCTCAGAGCTTTCTTTCTTTTTTTTCAAGAGGCTTTCAGAATTTTATTTTATTTTTTTCATGGACATTTTGTAATTGGATATATTTATTTATTTATATTTTCAAATGTTATTCTCTTTCCCTATTTCCTGTCCATAAGCCCCCTATCCCCTCCTCCTCCCCCATAAAGGTGTCCCCCTCATCTACCCACCTTACCACCCCCTCTGACATTCCCCTGCACTGGGGGTCCAACCTTGGCAGAACCAAGGACTTCCCCTTCCACTGGTATTCAACAAGGCTATTCTCTGCTACAAATGCAGTTGGAGCCCAGGGTCAGTCCATGTATAGTCTTTGGGTAGTGGTTTAGTCCCTGGAAGCTCTGGTTGGTTGGCATTGTTGTCCTTTTTAAAACATTTCAGAACGGATGTAAACAGAACAATCATCAAGATCATAGATGCCAGGCAATGACCAACCAAGAGGGTAGCTAGAGAAGTATGCCTTAGGCCCATGAGAGGCTTATATCATTCTCAATATATCACTTTAAGCTATGGTTAACACATGTTATCCATTGACCTAGTTTCTGCACCTATAGACCATGGCACAGGGAGCTTAGTCTTGCAAGGCATCAGTTGAAGGATCAAATGTGCACACAGGTCATTCTTTATAGCAGTGCTCTTGGTCAACAAGCATCTGCATATGATCTCAATTCAAGGTCCATAACAGATCACCTCTACTCTATGTGAAATCGGCTTTCCATCTTGAAAACATGGCTACTTCAGCATAAACCAGATTTACCTTAATAATGATTGGTACACAGCCCCATCCCACCCCTTTACATGTAGCTAAAAACAACAGGCTAATTACAGAACAGTATGAACCTGCTACTGCTGACTTTATTACCCATTAAATGAGCTAGCAATTGTCCCTGCATTTATATATTGAGGAAATTATATATAGGATACTGCAAAATACAGTAAAAAGACTGACGTTTGCCTCTTTTCTGCTTAGGAAGTCCCTTTACTCCCAAGCTTCAGAGTATGTCGTCCTAGCTCCACAATGCACTGCCACTATTACTGTTTCTCCTCCTTCTGATCTTCCTTCTGTTCCCCAGTGCCAGAACTTCCAGAGTTTTCCCATTTAGATGCCATCTTTTTATATGCTATCCTGAAGAGTTTCAATGATGCCTGCTGAAGGGAAGATGCTGCCTGCCTAATGTTTGCTCCTGTTTCATGGTCCTTTCAAGCAGACCTTTCAAAAAAAGTACAGCTGTTTTCCCTCTACCAGGCTTTAGATGCAGGCAATAGGTTTCAGTTCTTGAGTTATGGTCAAGGACTTAGGCCCTCTAGAGCAGCCATGCTCTCACATACATTTGAATTCCTAGTTAGATAAGACCATCCTTGTGAAGGTTTAAAGGCTGGACCGATACCTCTAGTTTTGGCCTTTTGCTCTAATCATTCCTGACAACCAGAGTTCAGCTGTCCTTCTACCACAGCTCAGCTCTAATTTAAAAAAATTAAGCATGAAACTTGGTGAAGCAAATACATTTAAGGGAGAGATTATGAAAACTTTGAGGATGACTTCTAAGAGACATAGGAGAGCAGTTTCTTTTGATAGGGGGTTGGAATATGAGTATTGCTAGGAAAGATGGGTGAGATATGGGGAGATACATTCCAATTACCGTCTACAGTGCATTTGTAGATAAGCTGCAGGAGTCAGTTCTTTTTTGCAACCATGTGGGTCCCAGGATTTGAACTCAGATCATCAGGCTTGGCAGCAGGTGCCGTTACTAGGTTTACTAGGTTGACTATCTCACTGGCCCCGATTATCTCCCATTTTATTTCAGTATAATTACAGCTGTATTTTTAGACACCAAGAGAAATTCAGTGTACCAGAAAACTTTGCTTTTACTTTTTTTCCCCTAGAGAGTGTTTCATTGCCAATTAATCCATCCTTTGGAGCAGAAAAAGAAATTATTTAATCAGTAATTCATCCACCCTTTTGTTTATGCCTCAATTGTCTCTCCAGCCCAGGCTCCAGTAGGCAGCCAGTGCTATCAAAACCCACGTCATTAATGAAGACCTCCCACCAGCTGCTGTAGACTACCTGTTCAGCTCCTTGAGCACCATTCCTGTAAGCAGAGAAAGCATTGTATTTCAGGGGATATGTTTGGCTGCCAAAGTGTGAGCAAACTGGCTGCTGACAGGAAGTGTTGACAAGCCTCTGGGAGCTAACGTGCTCAGCAGGACCCTATTAAGTGCTGGCAGTGACAAAAGGCATTTTCTAAGCCTCTTTAAAGATAAATATGGAAGGGAATAAGAAGGGGGAAGAACAGAGTGAAGAGGGGGCCATTATTGGAGCCCCAGCTGAGTAGACCCAGAAAGGAGAAGCAGGGTGGAGAGGAAGCAGAGGGTGTTAAAGTTTGTTTCCCACCCACCTTAGTCACTTATTTCTGCATTTTGACAAAGTGAGATTCGATGCAGATCTTCAACCTAATCCTTTACTGCAGTTTCTCAACTCAAACCGTGATGGAGAGAACAGAACTTAGACATACGGGAAGGACCAAGTTCTGGAACAAGATTCCTCAGCCACCAGCATAACCACTGGGCAACAGCTGGGTACTACCCACCTAATCTAAACTGTCAGGATATGTTTAAAAGAAAAATTGTAGAAAGAGGGCATGTGCCATTTAGATTAAATCTGCATTGACTATATTTGAGGGGAGCAACATTTCAGAGTGTGGAGGCTTTGGGATAGGAGGAACTGTAGCAGAAGCCAGAGAATCCTGGTCTCTGGTTTGCTTCCCTTGGGCTATAAGCAGAATGGGGTGTTACCTGGGGTGTGTGCTATGATTTGTGTTAGTGTTTGAATGTATGTTAAAGACTGTGATATAAGCATTTCTTTCTTTCCAACTTTACCCCATGCCTGAATAGAGTTTCAATCTCTATGCCCTTCATCTTCCAGCCTTTCCTAGTTAAATTGAAGTCATATCAGGAGGTCCTTTTCTCTTATCAAGTTTGATAAGTGAAAGGTGAATTTAAACACCTGGTCGAAGTAGAAAATCTTAGAGAGAGCCATACGCTTAGCCATAGCTACAGCTGAGAGCCTCAACAGATGTTAGTGTCACAGCCTGGAGATATTTCTGAATCTTTAGCAGCTCCATGTTCCTTCTAATCAGAGATGATTCTTGTTTGGTAAGGTTTAGAATTGTGATGGCTTATGTATAGGCTATTTTCCAATAGGAAGAGAGAAGGAAGAAAAGGGGGATGGGGAAGGGAGGGATGGAAGAAGAGAAAAGCATAAATAGGGAAGAAGAAAAAAGGAAGGAAGGACAGGAGGACGGGAGAGGGGAGAAATAAAAATGGAAGACAAAATTAAAGAAAAAATTCTGATTTGCCACGTTCTGTGGTCAAAATTCTGAGTCTTCGAAGGAACAGGACATAGTGTATTTTAAAAGGAGCAGTAAGTTTTCTTGTAGTAAATGACTGAGTTTTCCTGAATGGCAAAGCCTTCAGAAGCAGCTGTGAGATCTCACCTTGTGTCTCATGTCTACTATTGGGCAGAGCAAGCCTGTGAAGAGGGAAGGTAATCTAAAAACAGAGCTGAGAAGGAGACAAGACTGGGATGCTGAGAGGCAAGCTCTGTCTGACCTTTGCGAAGGTGGGAGCAGAATCAACAGACTCCTTCTGAACATTTTGAGCTCATTCAAATTGGTTTTCCCATTTCTCCAGGAACACACAGAAAGGCAGAGGTCAGTGTTCCGCTCAGGGAGGACTGGTGACTTGAAAGCACATAAGAGGTAAAAAGCAATATTTAGGAAAGCATAGAATTTCTTTTAACTCTTAACATCTACTTTAGAAAGCAAATTGAGGCTTGGCAACTTAACTTAGTAGAAAAGAACATGCTGGATAAATGCAGGACCCCACCACCAACTTAATTAATTAAAAACAGGGTATATTGAGACTGTTTCTCAGACTCGTGATTTCCTATACTCAAAACAATGTTGATTCTAGGCATCACTGACTCTACAGGGCAGAATGACATCCTTATATAGTATACTTTTTGGAGAAAAAATAATTTCAAAAACCATAATCCAAAACCAACTGATTCTACTAGAACTCCAAGGAGAATCATTTCAAGCAGAAATATATACATATATATTATGTAAATATATATAATAGTTATTTTCCTTACTTTATAGTAAGTATAAAGCTATATTCATATTCACAGTGTAAACTGACATTGAAAAATATGGAGGAAAATGACACTGTTGTCATCAGCTTTACAGAACCAGTGTGTGTGTGTGTGTGTGTGCGTGTGTGTGTGTGTGTCTGTCTGTCTGTCTCTGTCTCTGTCTCTCTGTCTCTGTGTGTGTGTGTCTGTCTGTCTGTCTCTGTCTCTGTCTCTCTGTCTCTCTCTCTCTCTCTCTCTCTGTGTGTGTGTGTGTGTGTGTGTGTGTGTGTGTGTGTGTGTGTCTGGAAAGCTGTGCAACTAGAAGAGCCAATCTGGAGAAAGTGAGGTTGAGATTTGTTCAAACCCTGAAAATCTCATCCTGAGACCTGCAGGAGTAGCACCGTTCCTTCCTTGCTTTGGATCTACATGTACTGGTGCACGTACAGCATAAAAACCCCACCTCTACCACCCTTGAGGCAATTGTGTAGCCTGATGGGCAAATTACAGGTTTAACTTCCTCTCTGCCTATAAGGACATATCCAGCAAACACTTTGAATTTCTTTTCATATAAATGAAGCATCTTGGCACTAGCCAATAATATATACTCACCCTGAAATCCCTACCAATTCAACCTATCCAATGCTTATATAGCCCTTATTACCCCCCACCCCGCAACATCCAAAAGCACTGTTTCAATGAAAACCATCTTGGAGAAGGCTGTTTCTCCTCCAACTCACTGCTGACTTGGACCCCACCCACCTGGCTAAGCATCATTCCTTGTAGTCTCAGTGGTCCACAATGGTTACTGGACACCCTGTGGGGAGGAGCAGACCAGGGCCTACCTGGTTACATGCTTATGTATGTGTTTGTGAATATTGGGAAAGAAAAAAGAAAAAGAAGCCCCTTAAACATAAACCCTCATGTCACAGGCCTTGCTGAAGCAGTGCATCCTCTGCTCCGTGTAATCCAGAGAAAACAGCTCGGCCAACAGAGAGTACTAATCATTTACAAACAGTCCATTCTGTGGCATTATAAGATGAGGAGAGGAGGCTATGAGAAGCAAAAGGAATGGGATGTGAAGTACTCACCATAAGAAATCCAGGACATTATATGTAAACGGAGCAGCCAAGTACATTGCCATGGATGGAGACAATGAAACTGTGCCAGTAGGGAAGAAAACAGACCATCATGCTGTGTTCTTTTAGAAAATATCTGATGATAATAGAAAGATAAATTATGAGCTCAGAAGGCCCAAGGGGAAATGAACACGTGAGCTTCCAGAAGAATCTAATCAGGAAGGTGAGGAGGAACATACATAGTTGAAGAGACATTATTCAGTGTTCTACAACCAATCAAGGAAACAAGACAACTTTGTTTGCATTCTTTTTCCAGAATTTTAAAAACTTCTGCGTATACTTTATCAAATTGATGAAGCTTTTGACCATCCTCATTAGTAGGCCAGAATTCCTGAAACCACACACTATGCTAATAAAAGAACTGCACACCTTCATGAAACATTATTTAGTTACTAAGTTGTGTAACAGGAAGTCCGTGGAATTAAAATATACATTTGGAGGACTCAACTTGAGATAATAACTGTGCATTGCAAATAGCAATATGTGAGAAGCTATTTTAAGAAATGCAGGAAAAATATTACATTCAATTGTCAATATAACCACATGGATTTTCTTTTTTTTATTATTCTTTTATTACCTTTCTAAGTCAGCATACAAAATAATGGCTTTCATTATGGGGACTGTACACACATGTTATTATGCTTCTTTTTATTTATTCCCTTCCTTCTGCCAACCTCTCCCTCTGGCAGAGTCCCCACTTTCCCCTAGATAACTTAGCCTTTTGCTTTTACATACATTAGAATACCCTCTTCCTTCCTTCCTTCAGATCTCATGTATACTAATATTTTTTCCAAACAGACTACAAAGTAGAAGAGAAAATCAAAGGACAAATAAGTAACAAGATCAACAACAAATATCCAGTTGAAGACCAAAGGAATCATGCAGAAGGCTTAAGCAAGACCCAAATTAATCTGCTAATGTCCCCATGCATTCACCAAATTGACCATGTCCTTTTCTTTGGACAATTACAAGGATGTATGCTTGAGTTAGCTGCAAAGACATTCTCTGTGAGGCGGCTCAGCAAGAACTACTAAAGGAGACCACCATTTCTTCTTTGTTTTCTCATTCTTTAAGAGAAGTTTGAAAACAAACATACAAAGAAACATGGGTGCTTTATGATATATAAAGAATTCTTAAAAATCAATAAAAATACCAAATGGCCAAAAGGTTATGAATAGAGAAGAAATATACAAAGGGCTCTGAAATACTCAACCATGGGATAATCACATTAACACTCAAGGAAGTCCACCTGTGACTTCCACGTGTCCCAAGAGAACCAAAATATATGTTAAAGGTGATCTATCTTAGGGAGCACTCCAGGGAAATCAAGTGGGAGGAGCAACCTTCAAATAGACTCCCTCCACCAACCTGCTAACCCTTGCAGGGCACATTCCCATAAGCTGTAATTTATTTTAGCGACGGGTGTGTCTGTCAACCTGGTCCATGTATTGATTTTATTTTTAGACATAATGGACTGTAATCCCAGTTCCTATTCCAATCTAAATTAACATATTTATTATTCTCCAATAAGAGCACTGGGCCACATATTACCCATTTATTTCAGCTGGAATGCTAAGTATAATGTTCCTTTTCAAGCAAAACCTGAAATAACTCATATTTAGATTATATGGCTTCACAGGAGGCAGCTCAATTTGATCCTGTTAGAGCCCCTTGCCTCCAGCTTATTTTAAACCATCAATGGTAGAGCCTCCAGTGTTTCCTTGGCCCCAGACACAGTGTGTTTCCTTGGATGAAAGAGAGGCAAGCTGTGAATTACAGAGTTTTGGAGCCTTTTCTGTTCTATATATTTGATACTCACTCCCTGCTGCCTTTTCTTTCTGTATTTCTAGTTGCATATACCAGCTTTCTGTTTGAAAATATAGTTGATGCACTAGAGCACCTGTCATTTGAAACCTCTCCTTTTATGTTTTATTTAACAAGGGCTTGACCCTCATAACATCCCCAGTGAACTCAGAGTGTCAGCACAACTTTGGGGGAAACTTCAGAATTGATAGTCTGATCTTACTTATTTTCCCTAGGCTGCTGTCTCTCTCTCTCTCTCTCTCTCTCTCTCTCTCTCTCTCTCTCTCTCTCTCTCTCTCTCTCTCCCTCTCTCTCTCTCTCAACTGGTTGATAAAATAGGGAGAAAAGAGGACACACCAGTGAATGTTCTCAAACTGAATTCGCAAAACTAGATCTAGGAGCAGACAGTATCCATCCCCCATGAGGTCAGCCATGTACCTCCTTTCATTGAACCCTCCCAGCAGAACATCTACTTTGGATTTAGCCGGAAGAGCTGGCTGTTGTCTGCTTTTGATGGAACAGAGTGACACAATGTGCTCATTCAGTTCTGGATCATGTCATTCAAGACCATATTTGTGGAGTGATTTTGTATTAGGTGTGCTTATACATTTTTGTTGCCATCATTGTTTAAATTTCTACTAGGTAAATATATTACCAATTACTTTTCTTTCTTTTTTGAACATTATCGATTTTATTTCATTGCCATTTGTTTGTCTTTCAATTTTCCTCTTTTTTAAATTTGTAAATACTGAATCTTAATTTTTGGAATATACTATAATTATTACATTCTCTGTTTCCTTTCATCTCTCCAAAACCTCCCATACAGCACTCCTACTCTCTTTCAAATTCATGGCTTTCTTCCCTATTGATTGTTACTGTACCAGTATATACACATATTACACACATATGTATCCCTAAATATAACCTCTCCAGTCTGCATAATGTGACTTGTATGTATGTTTTCAGGGCTGACCTTTGACAATAACATTTCTGGCTTGGAACTCAACGTAATTGCAAGCACTCTCTAGACAGTTTTTCATAGAGTCCATATATATTCTTTATTCAAAGGGTTTGTTTGGCTATATGTGATTTTAACATTAACAAGAACTTAAAATTTTATACCGGAGAGTCCTGTTATAGCTGCCTTTTCCTTAATCTTTTGGCCTGTTGAATTTCTTCTTTCATGGAATATTCACTTGATTAACTTGAAATTAATATTCCATTAATGTATCATATAGTAGTACATGTGATACATATTATAATATGTACTAGTTATATATGCTTTATATGCAATATATTATATTTTATAATATTATGTTTGTGGTCCAATAGGTGTATTATATATTATAATATTTTGCACATAATATAATTATATGCAGCAGTATATAATATATTAATGAGCTAGTAATGTGTGTGTGTGTGTGTGTGTGTGTATGTGTGTGTGTGTGTGTGTTTGTGTTTCTAACATTCCATTGTTGTTTTGATCTGCTAGGATTAGAAGAGCAAGACAAACTACCCTGGCATCAAATTCTTTCAAGGGAAGTAAAAAGTTTTCTGTTCTCTATTTCCTAATCTTTCTTGGTAGAATTAAACTGAATGTCGCTCACATTAAGTCATTCACTTGAAGTTTATGAATAAAGTCATCATTTTCTTTAAAGAAGTTTAATAAATCGGCAGTGTTCTAACTATTTCCTATTTATGGCACAGGTAAATAATAGATGAAAATGAATTCTGCAATAGCTCAATAAAATTGATTTGTTTTCTTAAAAAACAAAACACATCCTGGTACCTCTATTCTACTTCTCAAGGCTGATTATATCTGTCGTAAACTAAGAATAATGATAGTTCACATTTTAGAGGCTTTTTTTTTGCTATGAGCAAAATTACTATGTAAAGAATGCAAATGGCTTATCTAAGGTTGTCAGTGATGCAATCAATCTGAAACATTCTTTGACACACACTTGTGTGCTTGTCCTTCCCAATTGCATGGTTCACAGGTTAGACCAAAGACTTATTTTTACCTGCTCTGACATGCTCTATAAAAGAACATGGGTGATTTTTCTCAGAAGTTGAGACAAAAAGCAAGATGCTGCTGCTTTTGTACTTGTACTTTCAGGGAAACAAATTGAATTAAATTAAATTAAAGCAAAATAATGTCTCTTTTCAGTCAGCCTTTGTTGTAGGGATCTCAAATGTGTCTCTTCATCAAAACAGCAGGAAGGTACACATGCACATGTACTTCTGATCTTTATCTGGGGTAGAAAAAATGACTTCAGTATTACAAGTGATCATTTTGATCTGTCATGAGTAAACTGTCTTCCTTATGAAACACTTTCAAAAGAAGTCTGTGCGGAACTGCCTCATTAATCATAAAAATTTAAAATGTTCAGTCTACATGAAATCTAAGAAATCATTCTGTACTGGCTAGTTTTGTGTGTCATCTTGACACAAGCTGGAGTTATCACAGAAAAAGGAGCCTCAGTTATGGAAATGCCTTCATGAGATCCAGCTGTAAGGCATTTTCTCAATTAGTGATCAAGGGGGAAGGACCCAGTCCATTGTGGGTGGTGCCGTCCCTGGGCTCGTGGTCTTGGGTTCTATAAGAAAGCAAGCTGAGCAAGCCAGGTGAAGCAAGCCAGTAAGAAACATCCCTCCATGGCCTCTGCATCAGCTCCTGCTTCCTGACCTGCTTGCGTTCCAGTCCTGACTTCCTTTGGTGATGAAACAGCAATGTGGAAATGTAAGCTGAATAAACCCTTTCCTCCCCACCTGTTTTTTTGGTCATGATGTTTGTGCAGGAATAGAAACCATGACTAAGATACATTCACTGTGGAAGAAACAGACAACTACTATAAGGAAACAAATTTACAAAAACTACTAAAAGTATTACACATTATAATAATAAAAGTCCACTGATGTTAAAATCTCAGGATACCAGTGAGTTTCAGTTGATTTCAAACTCAGTTCTTCCTATATTAAGCTGAGAAAAGCATCAATAACTCTGTAATACCAGGAGAACATGGCCCATAAATATCAACTAGGCAGGGCTTATAGGGGCTCAGAGACTGAAACAGAAATCATGGAGCCTTCATGGGTCTGACCTGGGTCCTCTCCATCTGTGTTATGACTATTAGGTTGATGTTTTTGTGGGACTCATAGCAGTGGAAATGGGTGTGTCTTCGGTCTACTGTTGGGACCATTTCCTCCCCCTTGGTTGCCTCATCTATCTCTGATTTGAGGGAGTATCTGGTTTGTATCTTGTTATGCTGTGTTTGGTCAATATCCCAGGAAGACCTGTTTGGTTTTTTTTGTTGTTTTTGTTTTTTTTGTTTGTTTGTTTGTTTTTTGTTTTTTTGTTTTTTTTGTTTTTTGAAGCAAAGTGGAGGAGGAGTGAAACTGAGGGAGAGGGGAAGTGAGGAAGGGACCAGGAGGTTAAGGTGTATTAAAAAACAATAAGTAAATAAATAAATTGTAAGTAATAAAGCAGATGATACCTTTCAATCACTATGCAATACTAATGCAAAATATTCAAGTAATGGATATTGATTCCTAACTACAATGTATTCTGGGTATAACCATCATTCCTTACCCTCATGTCCTCACACTCTAGCAAGGCTCCTCCAAGAAAACTTTTTACATGGTATTATGATTCAGTTATTCTATCTCATCTTGAGGAACTTATAACTTCAATTTTTCTCTATAAAGCCTTTTCTCTACAAAGCAGCCTTGGAAGGGACACTTTTAGCCTCAGGATGTCTGAGTAGAAACTCTACCACAAAACCCCAGACAATCACTACAGAGAAGACAACTGCTTTGTTCATGCCCACAAACCCGTAGGCATATACCATCTCCTAAGTGACGGGGATTTACTGAAAACCCTTTTGAAGTTTTAATTATTTACTATGTTTTTTAGCAGATCTCTTTGTATGTATTCAGGTCTGTTCCCATAATTTTTGAAAAAGTAATTAATACACTGATCACAGAAATACAGCCCTGAAAGTATCAGTCAGTGGAATACAAATATCAAGTCTTGGATATTTGCTCTTCTTGGACTTTTTACAGATAAATTGCAAAGAAAAATGAATACCGAGACAAAATAGCAGGTTTTTAAATTCTTTCCATAGTCAATTTGACCCCAGCAAAAACATCTCTATGTTCTCACTTCATTCTGGAGATTCTACGGGGATCACCCTTAGGAGATTTGCGAACTCATTGGCATAGTCTATAAGTGATGGTTCTGAGCAATGAACTAATTGAATGGGAAATATTCTGAAGTACTGTGTTTGTGAGCGTCTCCACAGGAGCTAGACAGTATGGCCTGCTGACCACAAGCATGCCTATTAGTGTACTTGGGTTTACTGAGCTCTATCTCATTGTAATTTTACACAGAAAATTACAGGCTTCAAAAGTATTTGCAAATTAGAAATGTATTCACAACTCCAATATTTGCAACATAGTATCAATAGCTTAAAAACAAAACAAACAAAAAACAAAAGGTTTCAAACAGCCCAGAAGCACTCACAATGTCTGGATAACTATTTATCTCCTTTCAAATTTTGCAAAAGCTGCAAAATCTTTCAAAGCTGCAAAATCATGCAGCTTCCATGACTATCATGAATCTCCTTAATGTTAGACAATAGAATTTCTAAAATCCCTCACTGTGTACACGTTATCCCTGGAAACCAAGGTGAGTATAAACTATCCTTCCTCTGTGCAGATCTTCTGATGAGGCTGGCTTTCATTCCATATTTCCTTTCTTCATAAAAAATTCAGCATGCTGCTCCTTTTTCTCCATTTTCAAAATGAAGCTCAGTACTCAGTATCTCTAGTGTGTGAATCTACACCTTCCTATGCACAGAGTTTTCTTGCAAAACAGTTTTTTGCTGCCTTAAAAATGCTAGCCTAATTCTTTTCTTCCATTCAGTTACTTGGTCTCAGAATGTGTTTCTTTAAAACTTAAAAACATTTATGCTATTCAAAGAAACAGCTAAAAAGTCACCCTTACTGAGAAAATTGACCAGAGCACTCACTGTTCCTAACATTTTATTAGATGCTCTTTAGATCCCCTACCAGGCACCGTTACTGCTTTTCTTGGTATTATTGGCTACATGTACATGTGTGCCAAGAGTTCAACTGAGATTTATCCCTAACACTGTCCTAAGTCCAGAAGGAGATAATGAAAAAGATATCTGTCAAAGATTACTGGGTTTGATAAAGTATTCACACAAGTAAACTTTTACTCATGGATATTTTATGATACACAAGCAAAACATATGGCAATCAAGTTAGGGCATAATACTAGATAGATCAAAGAAAGCTAGGTGGTAAGTTGCCACATGCATCGTAACTTGAGATAAAATTAAACAAAGGCAGCTACTGAGTATTCAGGATTTGAGATATCTATTAGGCTCTATAGCCAGGGTCTATCAGCCCATCTCCTGAGCATTTTATTAAGCCCATGATTGAGAACCAAGATGTCTCAAAAGTCTTTCACACAAACACTAAAGTAAAAGTGATGCTGCTCGCTCATCCCCTGATGTGGATAGAAGGTAAAACTACTGTGTTTTCTCATTTACATATATGAAATGGAGACACAGCACAAGGAGAATATGCAATAGCTTCAAGTTTACATAGCCAAGACCATCATTTTGATGTGTGTGTGTGTGTGTGTGTGTGTGTGTGTGTGTGTGTGTGTGTGCATTTTCAATCCATTGGTTAATTAGACGAAAGAATTTTAAAAGAGGAAAAGGTATTATGTGCTCTGATTATCTGATTAGCTTTGGTTAAATACAGTGAATAAGCCTCTGACTCATCTCTTAGGTGTTCACCACCATCTTTCTCTTGAACTTGAATTATTTGATCTTTTTTTCTGAGAACATTAGCACCTTCTTTCCAGAAGGATATGTCCATTATGCAGGCCAGAAAAGAGACTTTTGAATGTGATATTGTTACATATCCGCTGTCTCCTTTCTTCATTCTGAATACAGAAATGAAACTGTTCAGAAACAGAACACTGGTAACATTCGTTTCCCATTCTGACATGACTTCATCAGCAGGCTGTTGATCACTTGTGTTTGAATCCAGTCTTTGTCAAAGTGAAGGAAAATGGGCACTATTGGGTAGAGATTCGTGTCTGACATAAATCTAGTCAGGTATTCAAATCTAAACCTTATGGTTAAAAAAAAGCACAGTGTATGGCAGTAAGAATAGTGTCAAGGATTCCAGAACCACTTGTCTTTGTCAGATCAGTAACATTACAGTGATACTAGCTACTGTCCATTACAAACCTACAATGTGTGGGACTCTTTGCCACATACTTCAATATAATATCATTATCAGATAAATTCTGAAAATTATTTTTGTGCCAATTTGGCTGCTGATAAGATAACAGCTATGTATAAGTCAATCTGTAGTCAAGGCCATGGAGCTCTTGATAATTGGAGCCAGAATACAAATTATTTGTCTTTCCTATATAAAATCTCCTACTGTTACCACCAGCCACTTTTTTTTTCTGATTACATAGGATTGGCCTCGAAAGTTCAATGTCCTGGCCTTGGGATAACACATAAGGAAGTTATTGTCCATTGCCTGCCCATACACGACTCTCAGTTGCCTAGATAAAAACTGTTGCTGTTTAGACAGGCAGATTAACGACCTTTCTGCAAATGTGGTTAACATGCTTCAACTTGCTTTAGATGAGCCCATCCCAGGCTTCATTATCACATGTGAATTAGGGGGCTGGCAGTGTCTGATAGAAAAACTAATCTTTTCTGACAACATTCTTCAGAATTTAAGGCTACAGGGCACCCTGCTTCTGCACAGCGCCCTTGCATAATCTGCACAGGAGAAGATAACTTAGATAAAGTGTCTAAAGCTTTACATACAGATGGAGACATTCTGTGACTTTCCTGGGGAGATGTGAACAAAACTTCATTCAAAGGAACAGCCCAGAGAAGTCCAGCTCGGTGAACCTAGTTTATTGGAAGTTCTTACAGGACCACGAGTAAGGAGTTACTTCAGAGTCATGAGTGACTCAAAGGCAGCTCCAACACCAAAACTCCAATCCAGCACTGGTGACAATTCATGAATGCTGCATCACTGCAGTTCTCTGCTCACCTTGCAGGCAGCTCTACTGAAGAGACTTCTTCCTTCAATCAGTCTTTACTGCTCACATAAGCTGGTGAGTGGACAGATAAATCTTGTGAACTTTCTCAAGCTCTTCTTTTTCCCTACATAAAGAAATGTTTCAATCCAGAGAAAATGATTATACAAGCTTAGACTTTGAGGGTCATAAGAAGCCTTTGAAAACCTTCTAGTGAGATATATTTAATATAATATGGCAGTGATTCTCAGCTGATGGGTTGTGACCCCCTTTGACAAAACTCTGTCTCCGGAAGAATTTACATTATGATTCATAACATTAGCAAAATTACAGTTATAAACTAGCAACACAAATAATTTTATGGTTGAGAGTTATTACAACATTAAGAACTGTATTAAAAGGATTGCAGCATTAGAAAGGTTTGGAACCACTATATTTGGTGAATTTCTTGGGGTTTTTTGTTTTGTTTTGTCTTTTATTAAATGGAATATCTTAAGAAATATTCAGGAAGTAAGGAATGAAGTAAGTATTTAGGAGAGATTAAAGGAGTCCAAAATTTCTCTTGAACAAATGCCATTTAGCTCTTACAAAATAACTGCTTCCTCTGTTGATAGATGGAGTATTATTTAGATAATCGTTTCATTTCGATCATCAAAAACTGTTATGGAACATAGATTAGTGTGTTTATCAAGGAATAGGTTCAGGACCTGGCTTGAAAATCAGACAGTTCTAAGGAGTCCATCTCTTGGATGGAATGATTCAATTAAGAAAATATTGCTGTAAAACATTCCTTGTTTAGAAGAGATCAAGGTGGAAGCTTTCTCGCTGTTAGGAAAATGGGAAGATATGTCTCATCTGACAGCAGATATTCAAAATGAAAGAAACATAAAAGGAAACATTTAAACATAATAAGACCTGCTATAGTTTACAGGCTGAAGAATGTGGTAGGTAAGACAATCTGTCCCTTTAAGCTAAGCTAAGCTGTAGCCATTCTCCTAAGATTGATGACCAATTGGGAGCTATTTAAGAGTATTGCAACTTGCAAGAAAAACACCGTTTGTCATCATTTGGGTGCTCATGCCCATGCTGACCTTGCCACAGCAAAGCCTGGACCAAACAGATGGTTATTGCGAGACCAAGGGCCTTGGAAAGCATGCAGAACAAACAGAGAGCAACTCCCACTCAAAAGACATTTGATTAATTGTTCTATTCCCCATGATATCAATGACTTCAAAATGAAGTCCCGGGCTGAGTTGTCTCAACACAAATTAGTTGGAAAACATATTGGAATTATAGGGTTAAACCATGAGAGAAGCATGAGACATAAGCTGATGTCTAAATTGGTTTCCCATAGAAATTTTTTTTAATGAGATACACGTGATGGGCAGAAAGATACATATCTGATCTTTTCATACAGAGAACTTAAAAAAAGAAAGAAGTGAGGGAACTCATTAAGTAACTTCCGGGAGGTTCAACTACAGGGAGGCCTCTATTAGGCTCAAGGAAAGTTTATGTAGCTATGAACAAGATTCTCATCAAGCGTGCTTCTTTTCTCCCTTCCATTAAACAAGTCTATACAGTAATAGGTAATCAGTTTTCTTGACTAGCCTCATGATATTCCAGTCATTTATGAAATGATTAGTTGCAAATTATCTCATATATCATAATTGAGTTGATTATTTGAATATGCTGACATAGCCATGCTACTTTTATACTTAATAATCGCTAACAATAACTCATCTCCTATATCATAAAATCTAAGGCTATTGTCCTAACAAAGATTTTCTTCACTCTTACTCATTTTACAGACTGAGGATGTAATGCAAACAATAAAACCTGCCCTGTAAAATGTATTTAGTTCACACTTCAGATAAACCTAGCAATTTAAACTCATAAGGATGACTTCTTCAGGCCTATGTACCTAACTTGCCTTCCATTCTTAGCTCAAACACTTCTGCCTTTATGCTTATAAATAGACTGAGCCCCATTGCCCTTAGAATCTATATGAATTTAGTTCAGTACACTGCAAATCCAAGCTTACTTTATATTTCCTTCAGTGCACTGAAAATTATTTGACAGTGGAAATGTTGTCTTATACATTTTCATACAAATGCATTTGGTAACTTTATGCCTAGTGAACAAAAGTAATGCTCAGTGAATGTGTAGATTAAAAGGAAAGAAAATGAAACCAACTATGTGTCTGAATCTCACTTACCGTGTGCCAATAGAAATAGAAAATAATACCAATAGAAAATGCAAGTAATTTTAAACTAACCCCATGATCTTTCTCATAGACTTGCATTCTTTTATGTTTGGACAGCAGTAACAGATGTCTCCTAGACATATTAAGCTTTACCTAATCTCTTCAGCCATCTACTTCAGACAACCACAAGAAGCCAGAATAATCAAGCTCAAATGCACCAACAAGCTCAGGTCTGGAGCAGTTTGGCTCTCTGATGAGATTTCTGCAATTTTTATTGAAGCACAACAGTAAAATTTTGGATGTGATGTCTATCTTACTTTTCCATCTTCTTTAAGCTTTATCTTTTTTGCTTTTCATAAATCTGGATCTGTTCAACAGGGCAAAGGAAATATGACACATCCAAGGTCTCTATGTTTCAACCTCACTCACTCTTTTCTGAGAAAACCTGAGGTTTCCCTTTTCTTTTTCTTTTTGTAGGAACAACTAATTTTTTTGTTCTCTCCATTTTTAACTGGATATATTTCTTTATTTACATTTTAAATGTTATTCCCTTTTCTGGTTTCCTGTCCATAAGACCCTGTCCCCTCTTCTTCCCCCATAAGGGTGTTCCCCCATTCCACCTCCCTATTCCCTTGCACTTGGGGTCCAATCTTGGCAGGACCAAGGGCTTCCCCTTCCCCTGGTGCCCCAACAAGGCTATTCTCTGCTACATATTTTGTTGGAGCCCTGGGTCAGTCCATGTATAGTCTTTGGGTAGTGGTTTAATCCCTAGAAGCTCTGGTTTGTTGGCATTGTTGTTCTTATGGGGTTGCAGGCTCCTTCAACTCTTTCAATCCTTTCTCTGATTCCCCCAAAGGGGGTCCTGTTCTCAGTCCAGTGGTTTGCTCCTAGTGTTCGCCTCTCTATTTGACATGTTCTGGATGTGTTTCTCAGAAGAGATCTATATCCAGTTCCTGTCAGTATACACTTCTTAACTTTATTAATCTTATCTAGTTTTGGTGAGTGTGTGTGTGTGTGTGTGTGTGTGTGTGTGTGTGTGTTCGCCAATTAATTCTGCAAGAACTTTGTTTCTGCTTACTTCAATATAAACTTATTTCCAAATGAAGTCAAAAGCTATGTTAATAGTTTAAGAAATTCAAAGCTTCCTAGCCTCAAAACTATCTGAGAGTCTATCTCACCTTTTCTTTAGGAATCTGTATAGTGGCATAATTCTTCCAAAGAGCTAAGAGTTTCACAAGTTAACAGGCTGGGGACAAATAAACACACACACACACACACACACACACACACACACACACACACATATATATATATGCCACATGTGGGAGAGACTCCGAATGGCTGTTCCTTCAGTCTCTGTTCTAAACTTTGCCTCAATATCCCCTCCTATGGATATTTCTGTTCCTCCTTTTAAGAAGGAGTGGAAGCATCCACATTTTGGTCATCCTTCTTCTTGAGCATCATGTGGTCTCCCTTTTCAATGCAGCAACACCTAACCCAAAACTGACATAGAAATTGTCCTTAGACTGTAGTGATATTGGAAAAGGTGACAGAGTTTGTTGATGAGTGCGAACCTTGTATTTATTAGTCATCATTCATATTAATTACAAATTCTCTTAATCTAGAAATATATAAAGAAAGTCTACTAAGTTATAAATTAAATACAAATATAAGTTTAGAATCTGTGTTTGCTAAGTATAAGCACTTTGAAAACCTGGTCCTTGTTCTGGGGACAATTGGGAGCTGCAGAGAAACTAGGGGGAAAACATTACCCAAAGAATAACATTAAACAAAATAAATCCATAGAATAAGACTGTCACAGATAAAACAAAGGAATAATGAATTTTAAAAAGTTATGGCCCCTCAACTATTCAATAATATCGGGAAGTGATTATATACATTATTTCAAGAGGAAT